>NC_073229.2:68995000-69072500 GCF_029281585.2 Gorilla gorilla gorilla
AATCATTGGTGAATGTCCATGGTTGTTTAATCTTTGCTTTGTAACTTCTGTTCTGGTTTGGTTTGATAATCAGCATTGCTTTTTAGATGAATAAAAGTTTTGAATTCTTGGACAGAAATAACCTTATTTTATAAAAGCCAGTAAGTCCAAAAATGATTTAATTTAATTATTTTAGAATGTGCTCAAGGTAAATCTGTAGCAGGATATGGATGTATAGAGGAACCAAGTGAATCAGTGACTTGTTGAGATGAAGGTCATTATGTCAGTGAGTCATCTTAGTATCTTTCCACAGGCCAAAGTGAAGCAGAATTCTCAATACCCAGCAAATGAAAGGGACAGAATCAGAAAATAGTACAAAACCAACTTAAGTAAATTTATTAAATTATAGGTATTCTTAAAGTGCATTAGCCTTAAAAATACCAACTAAATTTGATATATACCACTAAGAAATGTCACATAATAAAAAGTCCCCCATATTTGAAAAAAACAAAAACTTTTTTCATATGCTCAGTTTCCCCTTCCACTCCCTCCCCCCTCTTTCTCTCCTTTGTCCTCCCTCCATATATTCACATCTAGAAAGTTGAACAGGACCTATATCTAAATAATTATCTGGCTGTTGTACTAGAATTCTACACATTCTGAGAGTTTACTTCTTTTTTCCTTTACAAAAATATTGTTTACCCCAATTTTTTTCTTATTTATTGAAATCAGTCATATTAATGTGTTCAGTATTCATTTACATTGTTGGCATTAATAGTAGCTATTTAATTGGGATCCTTTAAACAACCATATTAAAAAATAAAGTTCTGCAATATAATCTTGCCCAAATGTTTTCTCAATGCCAATAAAACCCAATAAATAGACTAAACACTGTAGTAAATAAAACATTGTTATTTTACTTCTGGGGCCATAATCCTTGCCTAACCCGAGGTCTTTTGCTAAAAATGAGATTGTTTACTCCAGATTAGCTTTAAAGGATAATTTGTAAGAAAAACAGTTCAGGATAGTCACATTAGTAAACAAGGACAGAAAGAGTATACTAAGTGGGGGTGACTGAGGAAAAGGGACTGAATCGAGACCATGGCAGGGGGTGTGTAGAAAGAGGAAGGATGCTCTGTCAAGTTGCAGTACATGTTTCATGCTAGGGGAACTGGATGCATGAAACAAATAAACTTAGTTTTAGACTAGTATCAGATACATGCTCGGATGTAAGTTAATTTTTCTACATTAATGAATCTTTCAAATTGACCATAGAACAGGGGTTTGAGTTTCTGTATTGATTGTGAAGGCATATTGATGAGATATTCAGAATTGGGGAATTTAAGGTCTTTAAGAACATGGCCCAAGTCCAGACATTGTGAGGTAATTGCCTACCTGAGCTAGAACTTGTAATCACTTTTTGATTGTGTGTCATTTGATCAGATTGTACCTCCTGTAAGTTTAGGGTTTTGGATAGCTAGAGGAAAACTGTCTATAAATAGAAAAGAAAATTGTTTTATAACATAATTTTTGACATGGATTTATTTGACTTGGGTCATACTCTGTCACTCTTGATATAACACATATGCTACCTGTTTTATAACCATATCTTCAAAGCTATAGATATCTCTGCAGATAAATCTATAAATTAAACATTTTGATTGTTTTGTTCTTTCCTTTGGGCATCCTGTTGTATGTACCACTGTCTGTATCAAAACAGGAGCTCAGGAAGCACTTGGTCTGAGTGCAAGGTACTGCTCCACTTTTCTCCCCAGGTGTCTTGTATCAAGCCACAAGCCCAAGAGACTTACAATAAATAGAAATTTACTGCTACAACTACAACTACCAGATATAAAGATCAATAGAATAAAAAACTGAGTCCTACCCCAGGCTGCATGGTAATTCTGTTTTGATAAAACCCCAGGGCCAGGAAGGAGAAATATTTGAAAAGAAATGGCTGGAGAAAGAAAATTTACCTTTTTTTTTTTTTTTTATAATGGCAAAACAAACAAACATGGAAAAGCTCTCCTATGTATCTTTTGTGGACCGAGTGGGAAGGAATGAGAAAGAGAGATTAAATTTCTCTAAAAATACACATGAGCTTAAAAAATGAAAGGGAGGCTGGGTGCGGCGGCTCATGCCTACAGGCATTTTGGGAGGCCAAGACAGGTGAATCACCTGAGGTCAGGAGTTCAAAACCAGCCTGACCAACATGGTGAAACCCTGTCTCTACTAAAAATACAAAAATTAACAGGGCATGGTGGCACATACCTGTAATTCCAGCTACTTGGGAGGCTGAGGCACAAGAATTGCTTGAACCCAGGAGGCGGAGGTTGCAGTGAGCCGAGATCCCACCATTGCACTCCAGCCTGGGCAACGAGAGTGAAACTCTGTCTCAAAAAGAAAAAGAAAAAAGAGAGGGAAATGTGTTAAGTAGATATGTGCAAGTATTTCAAATTCCTTCCTCCCACAGCAGCCAAGAAAATAAATGTAGTGTATTATCTACTCCAGAATATGGTCTATACACCTACCCTGTTCATCACGTTTGAATCGTTAGAAATGCTTTGTCATTCAGAGGCACACCTAAATTAAAAGTTCAAAACTTATGATCCAACTACTTGGTGTCATTCCCATTATATATTTTTGCCAGTTTAGTTTACATTTAGAAACAAGAGGCCTCTTTTATCAAAGGGAACAGAGGCATGGTGATTTGAAGTTCTCATTCACAATCTCTATCTACATGTAATTCCAATGCTTTTTTTGTTTTACATTTTAACTATATATTTTTATATGGAAATCTAGCTAATTTATATCAGTATCAGAAGGAAAAATACACTGCGGGGTTTTTAAACTACGAATTCTGTTAGACAAGCTTGTTAGTAATTTTAGGGTAGAATTAAAAAACAAGAAAGTGGGGACACCCTTGAAAGTCTTACCTGTATTTCTGGGGGACTTCAGAGGTATGCCTAATTTTCGGTTTTATAAACAGATAATGTTCTTTAGACCCTCCTCAAATGCGTATAAAATTGCAGCATTTGAACTACTGACGGGATGGCCTGCAGATCTGACCTAAGGAATTAGGTTTTGATATGTGAAGTTTCCATGGGACATCAGAAATTCTCTAGTCAGTACTATTTTTCAAAGTATAAATTCAGCAAACTATAGGGCCTTTGTAGAGGAGGTCTCCATGTTGCATTTTTCTAGTTTCCCTCTCCCTTTTTATTATGCACTGTAACAATATTGAGTTTTCCTTTGACTTTCTTTCATTGCTTCTGGGAAAATTAATCCTCCTTTGTATTTCGTTCCCAAATCTCTCCCAACTCAATGTATCTCTCGGCACAGGGCTACAGATACACACTTCAGAAACCAGAGCTAAACAAAAATATTCAGAAATGTCGTTGGTATCCTATTTATAATAGCAAAATTATAATTTAATTAAACACATTATATTATTCCCCAACATTTGATATTATGCTGTTATTGAAATCATGATTATATTAGTCAGGGTTCCCCAGAAAAACAGAACCAACAGGATATCTATATAGATGTAGACATATAAGAGATTAATTATGAGAACTGGCTTATGTGATTATGGAGTCTGTAGGCCTAAGAAATAGAAGCTCTGCTGTCTGAGCATAAGAGAAGAGGGATGTCCTAGGTCAAAAAGAGAAAGAATTTGCCCTTCCTCTGCCTTTTTGTTCTATGCAGCCCCTTCAGAAGATTGGATGATGCCTGCTCACATTGGTAAGAGTAAATCTTCTTTATTCAGTTTACTGATTTAAATGTCAGTCTCTTCTGGTGTATGCAGACGTGATGTTTTACCAGCTATCTGGGAATTCGTCAGCCCAGTCAAGTTGGCACATAAAATTAAACATCATAAATAATTACAAAGAATTTGTAATGATACAGGGAAATGTTTATTATGTAATAAGTTATTTTAGCAATTACAAAACTATGGATAAGAGAATCTCAACGTCATATAAAAGTATATACATAGAAAAAGATTGGAAGATGGTACACAAAAATATACAAATATTGCCTCTGTTAGAAGTATTTTTCATGTATTCTGACATGAGTATGTATTTCTAGTATGAATTACTGACAACTGATTTATTCAGCACCTACTGTGTGCTAGGTATTCTTCTAGGTTCCGTAGTTATTTATCACATTTAATCTTTGATATCACTGTATAAAGTAGATATTCATTTCATTTTACATAGAAGAATCCCACATCTCAGAAATGTTGAGTAAATTATATTGGATCATATAGCTAGTAATAATAACTACTATCCTCAATTTACAGGTGAAAAACACTGAGGTTCAGAGAGGCTAATTAACTTTCTCAAGGTTATCCTGCAAACAAGTAGCAGAACAGACTGAAACAAGATCTTTTTGACTTTAAATGTCCTCGTCCTTTCTATCATATGACACTGCTTCCTCAAAATCAAATGAGCAAAGACAATGATAACAACAAACTGCATAAAAAAATTGTGATAGAGAGAGAGAAGAATGTTTAATAAAAAAGAGAAGTGTTTTATTCCTGCATAGGTATATCAGTTGTTCTTGCTGAGCCTTCTGATTGTTGAATTTAGATCTGTGCAATATCTGTGAAAACAAAATATGCATAATATTTGCATCATATCTATTTTCTGAGAATTTCAAAATTCTCATAGCAAGTGTTTTCTGGTATCTCACTTAGCAAATGCTTTTTGTTGTTCTGTTTAGTAATAATTCTTGCTTATAGAAGGTATAATTGAAGAGGAGAGTGGAAAAGTTTGTATCCATTCTCAATCTGCAAATAATGCATGTTTTGGGATTATAGTCATATAATGTATTTTTCTTTATTAATGGTTTTCTGTCCATGATTGGGCTCAGAAAATGCATATAAAAAGTGCAAACATTACTGGCATAAATATGGCATGTCACCAAAAACTGCTGTGGAAATTCAAAGATAGATAAGAAATAATGAGGTTTATAGATTCATTAGCATTTGAATGATGAAACATGTATATGTGTTACTCCTTTGATCAATACTGCCCTGGAGGGAAAGTACTGTATTTAATTGTCTTTTCCAGACCTTCCACTGTGGACATCTGGTTGCTATGCAGTCCTGTAGCAGGACATTTTATTGCCTCAGTGTTGTAGAATTCAAGTTCCAATTTTATTACTAGTGATGGCATGTGTTATGAGAAAATGTATGGAAAGGCATGTTCAGAAGGGGATCGCTTCTATTCTATCTGATTGTCTGGACTTCACTAGCAGGCATCATATGGGTGAATACAGCATATCATTCTATGTAGTTGTTAAGTTTCAGTGATTTTATTACATACATTGCATTATATACATCTGTGAGCTGTTTTACTAAAATAGTTTCACTTACTAGGAATGCTTCATTTTTGTAGATGCCTTTTATTTTGCAATTACCCAAACCATTTGAAAACTTTGCATGTGCATACAAGGCCAAGACAATGTTTTACTGTGGAAAAATCAAATGCATTAGAATTGGAGACACCTGGCATCAAGTGCTGGCTCAATTATTTTCTAGCTATGTGATATTCAGAAAATTATTTAATCTATGTATGCTTTAGTTTCCTCACTGTGAAGTGGGGACATTGATACATATCACCTGGAATCTTGAAAAGAATTAAATGAATTACACAAATAAAAAAGCCTGACTTGTGTAAAATTCTCCCTTTTTCACCTCTTCTCAATTATCTTAACTGACAAAATAGTCAGAATAAATTTGATATGTAATAATACAGTCTTCCTTTGGTATCCACAGGACATTTGTTCCAGGAACACTGCAGATATGAAAATTCATGGATGTTCAAGTCTTTTATATAAAATGGCATAGTATTTTCATATAACCTACATACATTCTCCTGTATACTTTATCTCTAAATTACCTGTAATAATAAGGCATTCAATAAGACCAATATTGAATACAACGTAAATACCTAAAACAATATAAAGACTATGTAAATAGTTATTATACTGTATTTTTAAAATTGTTGTGTCATTATTATTATTTTTTCCCAAATATTTTTGATCCAAGGTTGACTGAATGTGAATGTGGAACCCATGGATATGGAGGGTTAACCGTGATCTAAAACAAGATTTGCCACAAAAGATTATTTTTTAACTAGATATGTATTGGGTGGCATTTCCAGGTGGAGAGGTTTGCCTACTTTATGCTTGGATTAAAATTATTTGCCAAAGTGCTATCCAATTGACATGGAGGAACAGTGTTGCAGAAGCAAGCAGGTGGATGACAGTAGCTAGTGTGCGATATCAAGTGAGCCTTGAATAAAATAGAAAGTTCATATTCAATAAGTGAATAATTAATCTCTTATACTCAGTTTCCATGCTTATGACTTGGTGGCATACATCTGAGGGACAGGGTAATCCAGGAGTTAATGGAGGGCAAATTCTAAAATGCCCTGAAACTTATCTTGCTATGGAGAATGATGCCAATGTCTACTAGGTTTCTGCTTGTTAATTTCTATGGTTGCTGCTACTGGGGAAATTGTCTTCATTTGCATTGTCTTTCAGTGACCTACCTGGAGGCAAACACCTGCAGACACTTTATGTTCACAGAAGTATCACTTGGGACAGAGACCCACATCCATTCAGTGCAACCAACTATGCTAAAATAACATTATGGGCAAATATTTCAAAGCTTAACATTTCAAATGATTGTTTCACATATGATTTTACCCCTTCTTATTGCTCCTGAGTAATATATATCACTGCCAACATAACTTCTTGACCTATCCTTTGCCCTGTGTGTTTTTAAACTTCTCAGATGGAATTCTTAAAGCGTTTTAATTGTAGAGATTAAATTAACTGCATTCAATTTTTTTTAGAGGGAGGAAAAATTCCCTGGTGAAAAAAATTGATTAGATTTCAGTGGAAAATAAAGAATAAATAAAATAATAAAAAAGAAATGCATTTGGAAATGTGCATCAGTATATATTGCTTATAAATTATGTGTGTGAGTGCATGATTACATATTAAAGAAAATTTGTTAGTCATAATAGAACTATTTTCATATTGTACCACACATGTGTTTATTCTAAGTACAAGTGTACCTGGATATATAAAGAAAAATACATATTGTTCACATTATTGTAATTCATAAATTTTACATTTAAAAAATACTCTGAAAAAAAATTCTGAATGTGTATTGGTATGTTTCTTAAAAGGTGTATAAGTGCCTTTAAACGGATTTCTTAAAAATAATAATTTAGGGTCAAAATATTTCTTTTCTTGAACAAGTATGCAGTCTCTTTTTATTTATCTTGTTTGTATGTATGTGCATGTGTGTGTGTGTACTTATTAATTATGGTAAAATGAATTAAGCTGATTTGGGATTTCAAGAAACCAAAAAAAACAAAACACAGCTCCTGTCTGCCCCAACCCCAGCCAAATGGTCAAGATTCTATTTGCACCAAACCTATACTCTTTATATTTGGCTTAGTTACAGAGCCCACTGAAGGAGGAAAACCAAACCAAATTTAAAGAAAATTGCTTAAGCATTTTCAAAGTGATCATGACTTAAAGTAATACATTTGCACATGTGCAGTAAAAATGTAGTTGGTTATTGCTATATATATATATATTTATATATATATATATGGATGAAACAATTTAAAATTCTGCACTTAAAGTCTTCTTTCCCTTAGGCAGCCATATTTAAACGTGCTTGTGTTGAGAATTTGGCCACTCACTTGGGGCTTTCTCAACTACAGAAATAAACAATAAAATTTTGGATAATTTATATCACATAAATTCATCAGTTAATCTTTTTATTAGAATCAAGAAGCGTCAGGTAAAGCCTCTAACAACTACTTATGCAGATTGTGTATATCTGTATATTGAAAATGAAGAAACTGAGAGACAGAAAAGAAATACTTTGCTGCATACAAATGGAGAGATAGGATGTGGCCATAAATACATTTTGCTAAATGACTTAGGGTTCAGGTTTGAAGAGCAACCAACAGAGGAGCTCCCATCTCCAGTGAGGCTGCAACACCTCTGACCAAATCACCTTCACTCATTTGTTAATCTATTTATTGTCATGGAATTGTCATCATGCTGCTTAAGCATGTGTCTTTCCTCCTCAACTAGATTGCAAGCTTCATGAGGATTTATACTTCCCTGTTACTTTCTGTATCTATTCTGTCCAACATTATACTTTTGATAAGAACAGGTTTATTAGATATTTGGATGAAAAGAACTTCTTTTCATAGTACAATTCTGTATCATAGTGCAACTTGAATGATCTACGGTATAGAGTTAAAATATTTTAAAAAATGGAAGAAATGCAGTAGATACTAAAATAATTGAGACTTTTTAGAAATAATTATTGATTTTTATGGATGTGACTCACACATCTCAGGACTAAAGCATCACAGATTGTGGCTTTTAATAATGGTCACTTCCTATTTTCTTCAAAGAGGTCATCACGTGTCTCTTGGGCCCACATAACAGAATCTGTCTTCTCTTCATGAGCAGAAATTGAGATTCATTATTATCACAGGATATGCCTATTAAATGGGAAGTTGAGGCATTTCTACTTCTTAGATCAGGTAATAAACACTACCTTTAAGAAAAGAGCAGTTTGGTTTTGTCTGAATCTGAAATTTCCATCCTAGAGAATTATAATAATCACATATTGAATATCATTGTTCTTATTTTCATTTCACTTATTTGGAATAATCAAGAGAGGTTGAAATTTAAAAAAAATCAAAACTGTATGGACCTACCAGGAAAAGATTCGCTCACCCCTCCATCAGAAATTGAGACCTGCTCAACTCATTCGTGGATAGACTTGATCCCTCCCTCTCATGGAGTTAATACTAATTTTGAAAATCTAAAATCAAAGACTCATTGATCACTGAGGGTGTATTCTAAGAAAACAAGGAGGCAAATGTACTTTCATTGGCATACAGCGGAGTTAGAAGTTGGGAGGATAAATCTCTCCCAAAACAGTCTCACGAAAAAACCTCACGCAAATCTGGAAATATTAATAGACTAATTACCAGTGCTTTCATTTGCAAGTCCCATTCCTTTTCCCTTCTTAGCTTCCCCGCCCACTTCCTCTAACCCTTCATATAGTTCAGCAAGGGAAGAGCGAAGAAAGGAGGGGGCGGGGGGGACAGTGAACTTAGCCACAAAAGAAGTCAAGGGAGAAATGAAGTACTAATTAAGAAAGCCGGGGTGTTATGCAAATGGCTCTTGCACCGAAGGCAGCCTAATGAATGTGCCCGGAGTGGATGGGGCGCCTTCGCCGCGCCGACAGCTGGCTCCCAGGAAGGTCAGGAGCAGGCAGGCGCGCGGGAGCATAATCCTTCAGATTGGCAGCTCTGCCCCCTGGTCACCGTTTGATTATCTCCCAAATTGCTGTATTTCACAGAGATAATGATTTTTTATGGTCACAGATTTGAAGACAACTGCTGTATCCTCAGGGTTGTCGTTCTGCAAGGAGACACTGCTGCTTCCTTCAGAAGAGAGAGAGAGAGGGGGAGAGAGAGAGTTTCTTCTCCCTTTCTCTCCCTGGCAACTTACTCCCTAGAATGTTTTATTATCATAATGAAAGCAATATGTATTAGTGAAGGAACTGCCTCTGTTCCGATTAATCCCCAGCTTTCTCCTGTTCTTTAGCCAGCGTGGAGGTCTCTTTCTCTGAGCTTCCCAGAGTTCCAGTACTTTCTCATACTCATGAGAAGATGTGGTCCTCTCTGCAAAACTTAAAATAGTCTGTTCTTAAAAAGAGAAGGTGACAGTTCACGCTGGTGACTCTCAAGAAGTGTGTGTGTGTGTGTGTGTGTGTGTGTGTTGTGTTTACCACGCCTTTTTACTTGGGACCCTTCCTCGGAGGGCTCAAGACAGTGAAGGTGGGAAACTTGCAGTTAACCTCCTTTAATCCCACTTGGCATTTGCCAAGCACAGTTGGTGGGGTATGAGGCTTTGACCTATGGTCTCTTCTGTGTCTTTTGAAAGAGTTTTAAGGTGGGAGCTTTGACTAGGGCTCCCAAGCAGCATATTCATTTAATTCCAATGTCAAAGCAATCAGAGAAAAAAGAGAAAAGTGTATGCGGTTGTGCCCCTTGAAGACTGGGCATTTATAGTTAGCATGAGTTATATGACTTTGGGTGTATTCAAGGCTTTTAGGAACATGTTTATTTTTCTTTAAGAAATTGACCACTGAAGCTCTCGCAGAAACATGATTTTCCATTGATACTGGAAACATCTTTGTAGTCATTGAACTTCAATTCCTGAGAGAATGCTCTTTGACGACTGGGCACCTGACCTGCTAAGGGAACATCAAGGTTTTGCCAAGTACTGTAACTCGAAATTATTTCTATTTCAGTTCAGCCTTAATTATTCCAACATTGCTGGAATTTTCATATTTATGAAGCAAAGGTTTGCTAGGAATTTATATTTGAAATCACTTGTCTCTTCATAATTGAAGAGAAAGGTAAATAGTGTAAATGAATCCCAATTGGCTTGAGGTCTTGCTGGTGTTTATCGAGAAAACATGAATTCAAAAGTGGCTTGCTTATATCCTGTTTCCCATCAAATATTAATTTACTCATTTTTAATTATTTCTACTGTATTTAATGTGCATTTTATTTGAAAATATACAATTTATTTCTATGTGGAGTTCTGTGTGTTTATCTACAGAGTTGTCTTTCAAAATAAAAAAAGGAAAGGTTCTGATTATCACTTACCTTCCCATGTCTGTAGCAAAAAAAAAAAAAAAAAGATGCAAAACAGAGTGCTTCTGCAAGCCAATTACCATGCATCAGTAGCCCTTTTTTTTTCTTTAATCTGAAAGGCCTCTCTCTACTCCCAGATGAGTTTACATTGAGAAATAAGTTACCAGCCTCACTACAAAGATGAGATTCTTCTCTGCCAATGGGGGTATATGTATATTTTGAGTAGCAAAGCCTGTTTTTAAAAAACATGTCAATCTTCCAGTAGTTTCAATGATTATTACCAAGTGTTGCTCTAGAAAAAAAGAGTCCAGCAGGGTGAAGAAGTGGTGTTGCTGTTTTAAGTGGGGTAGCCAAGCCTTTTGAGCCACTTATAGTTGAGATGAGACATGCAGTGAAGGAGAGAGAGAGCCACGTTCATATGGAGGGGAAGAGTGTCCAGGCAGAAGGAATGGCAAGTTCAAAGGTTTTGAGATTATGTCATGCATGGCTTGTTTGAGAAATAACAAGGAAAACAGTGCATTTGGAACAAAGTAAGCCAGAGGAAAAAGGTGGGTGATTAAGTCTGAGATGAGGCTTGGGGGCAAATCATGTAAGTTTTATAGATGATCAAAATGAGCATGGATTGTAATCTAAGTGGAAAGGACAGCCTCAAACAATCTTCTGCAGATGAACACTGAGGATTTACATTGTTCACAATTAAAAAAACACTGAAGTGAACATCCTTGTATATAGAACTTTGCTTTTGTGTTTATTCATTTGATAAATGTTATTCAGTGCCTTCTCTGAACCAGCTGCCATGCTAGGCACAGATAATCAAACTGTGGAAAGAACAGTCTTGTCCCACACAGAGCTTACAATATATGGGGCATGTGATCACAGTTATATTTGATAAATTTCAACTATTTCTTAAGAAAATAACTTTAGAAATGGAATTGCTCCATCAAAAAGAATGCAGATTTCGAATTAAATACATGTGAATTTTATATGGAAAAATAAATATCCACACTACCCACCTGAAAAATGGTACCAATGCATATGTCAACTACCAGTGGATGAAAGTGACTATCTCCTCCCCTCCACAGAGGTTGCTTCCAGTAGGAGACATTGATAAGAGAAGAAATGTATTTCTTTTTTTAAAAAATGTTTCTCTAATTATTAGTTGATTATTTTTACATTTTTCATTTTCATTGTCTTACTAAATTCAAAGGACTTCCCTTTGTTGCTAATTTTCAACACAAAGGCTAGCTATTACTTGTGTTTTATTCATAGAGTTAGCTAACTACAACCACAAAAACTCACATTTATAAGGGATGTGTTAAATGCCAGCACAGTGAGCATCATTTCATCTAATCCTTACCAAATTAAGGGAAAAAGCACAATTGTTTTTATTTCAGCCCACTAAACTATAAGCTCCCTGAGACATGGACCATGTTTATCTTGCTTACCACATTTGCCTCTAAGTCTAGCACAGGAATTACCCTAGATAAGGGGCCATTTATATTTGTTGGATAATTATATATACATATAAAATTGAGGCATAGGAACTTTAAATAACAAAGCCCCATAGCTCATAAATGGTGGAGCTGAAATTTTATTCTGACCAGTCTTAGTCCACAGGCTGTGTTCTTGGCCTAGGTGATCTTATTATTCATTAATAAAATTCTCAGCAACTAAAATGTGTGCACACTGCCACTTCCTGCCCTCCAGGTTCTTATGGTCTGATTGTGCTGCAAATCTACCATCTTAGATTTTCCAAGGGACATTCTGATTTTATGTAACCTTATTCTTTTCAGTAGAGACAATATAATCAACATATAGTCCAAAATTTACTTCTCCAGCCATGACCTCCCTCTAAGCTCCACATTTCCTAACTGCCTATTAATTACTCTATCTACATGTTTTCTGAGCAGCCCAAACTTAACATATCCAATGCAGAACTCTTTATTTCAACTCCACTTTCCCAATCTGCTCTTCCCCTTCGGTCACCAGTTTCAATAAAGGGCACAACCATTTATTCAGGTGCTCAGGTCAAAAACTGAGCAGTCATCTTTGATTTCCATTCTTCTCTCACACCTCAACACATTCCTAAGAAAGTCTGCCTTCAAAATATTTCTCAGACCTGGCAGCCTTCACCTCAATTTCTGCTCCCACCTTAGGCTAGGCTACCATCATTTCTGTCTTGACTTTCTGGAATAGCCTCCTAATTGATGTGCTTCTACCTTTGCCTGCTTATAGTCTATTATCAGGGTGATATTCCAAAATATAAATCAATTCCCTACTCAAAACTTGCAATGACTTCTCATCATATTTGGAATATCTGCAATCCCAAATCCTTTGAAATCTGCCCCCCTGCTTTTCTCTCCTGCCTTATGTCTGCCTTAATCTCTGTATACCACCTGCATGTTTTTTTTTTTTTTTTTTTTTTTTTGCTGGTACTTGAGCCTATCAAATTGATTCTCACCTCAGGGCCTTTGTACTTTCTGTTCCTGCTGCCTGGAGTTCCTCCCTCTGCTTCATTCAGGTGTCTGCTCCAATGTCTTCTTTTTAGAGAGCATTTCCCTGACCACTTGACCCCAAGTAGTGTCTCCCCCAGCCTGACTCCCCTTCACTGTCTATCTTCTCATGCTGCTATATTATTCTTCATAGCACTAATTCCCACCTGACACTTATTACTTATTTATGACTCTGCTTGTTTATTGATTATATTTTCTATTAACATGTGAATTCCAGGAGGGTGGAGACTTTGGGTTGTTCAGAACAAGAACAGTACCTGACGTCTGTTGGACAATCAGTAAACATATTTGAATAAGGGAATGAAAGTAATTGAATTTTATGCCTTTGCCAGATCCTTTTCTGATAAATGATATGAATCAGTTATTAAAAAAACAACAAAAGCATCAAATCACGTGATCTGATTGACTTTGGAAAATCTAGTTATTATTTCTAGCTTGTGAGGCAGATTAATGGATGACCAGTAAGGAAACTACTATTTGGAAATCTGAGGTTAATTGAATTATGTTTTAATAATGGCAGCCAATGCTTGGATGGAAGTCGTGAGATGTTGAGTTCAGAATGGTCAGATTCTATTAGTGAATCTGAAATGCCTTTGTTGTCCATAGAAGTAATGGATGAGCTCAGGTGCTTTATGTAGTCATGTACTGATGGCAGACTCTAGGAACAAGATAGAGAGAAGTGACCATTTATAACTGGTGTGTGTGTGTGTGTGTGTGTGTGTGTGTGTGTGTGTGTGTGTGTGTGTGTGTTATGGCTTAGATGAATGCTAGGATAGAAAAGCACACTGTCACTGTCGTAGGTGCTCTAAACTCAGGGCCTTCCCTAGATACAGACCTGTCTCAGATTCCCCCTGGGGCTTGCTGAGTTAGGATAAGCTGGTTGGTGTTTTGTTTCAGGTAAAAATGCATTCAGACAGCACTGTTACCCCAGTTTTGGGTACTCTCCTACATCACAAGAAGATAGTACTCTCACTCTCTTCCCATTGTGGACATTTCCTGCTTAGTATGTAGTACAGGTTTCCTGCTGAAGAGTCAAGCAAAGATCAAGCTCATAGCTGTCTGTTGAGGTGAATTAAGGGTACACATAGGCTAAAAGAGATGATATCTCTGAGATGTAAGTTTTGCCATATCAAAGTAAAAAAAAAACAAAAAACAAACAAAAACCAAGCTGTTTGTTAGATAAAGTATATTATTTTCTCAAAACATTTCAAATTCAAATGGTATAAAAGGTTACATAGTAAAAAGTCTTCCTTCTATTCCTGTCCCCTAGATACCTGGTTTCCCTCCTCAGGCAATCAACTGTGCCAGTTTCTCATATATCCTTCTAGAAAGAGTTTATTCGTATATAAGAAAATATGTACATATGATGTGTGTGTGTGTGTATGGTGTCATTTCCACCATTTTCCATTTAACATTTTTAAGTGATAGAAAATGATATTATTCAGCACCTTGCTTTTTTAGTTGGAAAAACCATACAGTGTACTTAAAAAAAAGAGGCAGACACTAGAGATGGACTATCTGAGTTCAAATCTTGACCAAACCAAATACTATCTAAGTGAGTTTAGACAAGTTAGTTAACCTTTCTGCACCACAGTTTTTTTTTTTCATCTGTAAAGTGGGAAATCTAATAGTATGTGCCCTATCAGGTTGTTGTGGATAATTTGATATGCATGGAAAGCACTGAGCACTGTTTCTGTCATATCAAAACCACCTAGTGTTGCTAGCTATTGTTACTGTAATTGCTTTCATTATTTTTGGATCTTGTAGATCTTTCCATGTTGGCATGTAGAAAGGCTCCTCATTTTTTGTACCTGAATAGCATTCCAGTGTATGGCTGTTTTTACACATATTTAACCATACCATATTCAGGATTTTACCCAAGTATTTTGTATTGCAAATAAGGCTACAATGAATAACTTTTCACATTGATCATTCTAGAATGTCAAGTTTATCTCCAGCATAAATTCCTCAAAATAAAATTGCTTGACCACATAGAATGTACATTTGTATATTTTTAAATATTGCCAAACTTCCCTCCATAAAGGTTGTAACAAGTTATGCTCTCACCAGCAGTGTACAAAAATGGTATTTCCCACATATCCATCACCTCCTTGATAAATGAAAATTTGTATCTATATATTAAACTTACATTCTCCTGATTAGGAATGAGTTTGAGCATAGCTCTATATGCTTACGGGACATTTATATTTCTTTTTTGGTAAACTCTCTGTTAATGCATCTTCTACATTTTTTTCCATTGTGGTGTTTGTATACTTTTATGTATTTATATAAGCTGCTTATGTTTTAGAGAAGAATATATTACAAATAGTTTCCCCTGTCGGTAATTATTTTTCTTTTGGCTTTACATGTAGAAGTTTTTGCCATGCACATAGTTTTTATTTTTATATAATTGAATTACTATATCTTTTTTATGAGTTTGTTGTTTTATCTTTTAGGGAAAAGTTTAATGAATTGCAGTTGATGTCTATAGATTCAAGGGACTCAATTTTGAGTTTATAATTACATGTGGCTTCATCTCTTCCCTATTAATTTTTTTTCTTTTTTTTTTGAGATGGAGTTTTGTTCTTTCACCCAGGCTGGAGTGCAGTGGCTCCATCTCAGCCCACTGCAACCTCTACCTCCTGGGTTCAAGTGATTCTCATGCCTCAGCCTCCTGAGTAGCTGGGACTACAGGAACATGCCACCATGCTTAGCTAAGTTTTGTATTTTTTTAGCAGGGCCAGGTTTCACCATGTTTGCCAGACTGATCTTAAATTCCTGACCTCAAGTTATCTGCCCGCCTCAGCCTCCCAAAGTGCTGGGATTACAGGCATAATCCACCGCACCTGGCCACTTCCTTATTTAAATTTAAGTTGTGTGAGGGCAGGATCTGTGAAAATTAACTCATATAAATTGCTTTACATTAAGTAATCCATTTAATCCCTGTAATATCCCAAAGAAGTTGGTACAACTATCATTCCCATCTTACAGAGGAGTAAACTGAGACTCAGAGAGGTTGAGTCACTTGCTTAATATTAAACAGCTACTAAGTGCCAGAATTCCAGCCCATGCACTAGGTTGCATGGAAACAGAATCAATGAAAAGTGATGATTTTTTTCTATAGAACAGATTCATTTGTTGTAATGTGTGACTAAAGGACTCCAGGCCTCACCATATTCACCCTCTCTCAAACCGCAACTCTAACCCAACATAGATACACTGTCCTGGGAAAGCATATATTTTGAGAGTATATTTTCTCAAAATCATATGTACAGAAGTCTCAAGCTGAGCTTGTTGAACTGCTTCTCCTTCTCATATAGTGATATAAAAAAAAGGGCAGGGGCGGGGGATGGGGGGCAGGGAATGTCTTCCCTTTCTCTCCCTATACCAAGAAGAGTTTGCATGTCAACCCTCTTCTACACTTATCTATGGAATTGAGTTTAAGCCATCAGTAAATAAGAAATCTAATGATGACCTAAAACTGGACAGCAGTGGGCTTAGGCTTGGGCACCACCAAGATTTATGAAACACTGTGTCTTTAAGGTCTTATTTGCCACACCCTTTGGGATTGCAGGACAAAATCCTGGTGTTACATTTGATTGGCAATGACATCTGTGCAGACAGAGAAAGTAAAAGAGGTCCTTGAAGTAGCAACGTGTTGACACTGCCCTCTTAAACTGGTTTACAAATTGATCAATTGGGCTATTTTATTCCAACTGAATACTCATACTAAACAAAGCTAAAAATACTTGGCACATTTTACAAAACAAATGTATCTTGGAAGTTCATCTTTGTGGCATCCTCTATGTTCCTATTCCAAAGAGCATCATTAAGCATTTCATTCAATATTTAATAAGTTTATTTTTTTAACCTCAGAAACATTTTAAATTATTTTTAAGTGATTAATTCTAACACTAAGCATTAAAATGAAATCATTCAGACTTGACTCTGGGCTTGATTTTTCTGGGTGTAGGCGTTCACTTTCCTATGCACAGCACTACTGATAAAAATAAAGGAAATTAACCCAAATTTATTAAGCATAATAAACCTGCTATTTATCAAGATGCCTAAACCCTGAACTCTAGCACTTGGCTTTGTCTGGGCATCACACAGAGCTTTAATTGCTTATCAGCTATAATCACCTTATGAGATCTTATGGAGAGCTAGAAGAGGGACCAAAGGATGTAAGGTAGAAATTGGAATCATGTTTTATATAATTATATTACAGACTTAAAATACGGAGTATTTTGCTCTTTCACATAGAAATACTACTTTTTATTATCATGTTTTCGATAAGCCAATTTGTGATGTGCCTTTTAAAGCAACTTTATTGAGATAAAGTTCACATATACACAATTCACCTATTTAAAGTGTACAATTAGTGTATTCAAAGATATGTGCAACCATCACCGTGGTCAATTTTAGAATATTTTTAGCACCCTCAAAATAAATCTCATACACTTTAGCTATCAGCCCCTACATTCCCAACCCCCAGCCCCAGCCCTAGGCAACCCCTAACCTACTTTGTGTCGTACAGATTTCCCTGCTCTAGAGATTTCAAATGAATGGAATTATATAATATGTGATCTTTTGTGACTAGCTTTTTTTCCTTAGCATAATGTTTTCAAGGTTCATCTATGTTGTGGCCCTTACCAGTAATTCATTGTTTCATGGCCAAATAATATTCTACTGCATGTATATGCCATATTTTGTTTATCATTTCATCAGTTGATGAACATTTGGATTTTTTTCTACCTTTTGGCTATTACAAATGATGCTGCTGTAAACATTCACATATCAGTTTCTGTGTTGGCATATGTTTTAATTTCTCTTGTATATATATCTAGGAGTGGAATTTCTGGGTTATATGATAATTCTGTGTTTACTCTTTTAAAAAACTGCCAGACTGTTTCCCAAAGTGGCTTCACCATTTTACATTTCCACTAGCATTGTGTGCAGTTGTAACTTCTCTACACTCTTACCAACAGTTATCTGTTTTTGTTTTGTTTTGTTTTGTTTTTTAATTATAGCCAAGCTAGTGGACATGAAATAGTATGTCATTGTGGTTTTCATTTGCTTTTCCCTGATGGCTAATGATGTCCATCCCCTGTACCATTTGTGTGTATTCCTTGGAGAAAAGTCCTTTTCATCTTCTTTGCCCATTTTTGAACTGAGTTATTTTTCTTATTACTATTGAGATGGCACGGTTCTTTCTATGGCATGGTTCTTTCTATATTCTGGATACAAGTTCTTTATCACATATATGATTTGAAAATATTTTCTCCCTTTCTGTACGTTGTCATTTCACTTACTTGATAATGTCCTCTGAAGCAGAAAAGTTAATTTTTTATAAATTTAAAATATTTAATGAATTTAAAATAGCAAGGATAATCTCATTGCATATCAATGTAATACTATTTTCTATAAAATTTACTATATATCCCAACCCGACCCCCCACAAAGTTATTGGGAAGAGTGACATTGTTCTACATGTTTGCAAATGTCTTGAACATCCAGGTTTGTAGAAGCCACCCAGATGCTCCTATCTGCTTCCTCATTCAGTCTTTTGAGATATGTTATTTTGGTTGAAGCATATGGAAAAAAATCTGCTCTCAGAATATGTAGTTAGCAAAAGGAGGAATATTTTAGTAGCCTTTTAAAGATAATTGTAGATATTCTTTTCTGATACCACAACAAAACTTGGTAAGTGATAGTTTCTTTTATTCTCAAAAGTTATTGATATTGATGAGTTCAGTATATGTTTTTCTTTTGCTGCTTGTGCTTTTGGTGTCATGCCTAAGAATTTTTGTCAAATCTAAGTTTATGAAGTTTTACTACTATGTTTTCTTTTAAGATTGTATAGCTTTAACTCATATTTAGAACTTTTGAGTTAGTTTTTGTATATGGTATGAAGCAAGAGTCTATTTTTATGCATGTGGCTATTCAACTATCCCATTACCATTTGTTGAAATGACTGTTGTTTTCTAATTGGAAAATCTTGACACCCTTATTAAAAAACAGTTCACCAATTATGAGGGTTATTTCTGGATTTTCAATTCTATTTCACTGATCTATATGTTTCTCCTCATGCCAGTACCACAGTCTTGATCACTGCTGCTCTGTAGTAAGTTTTAGAATGTGAATGCATGAGTCCTTCTACTTTGTTCTCCTTTCTCAAGATTGTTCTGGCTATTCTGAGTCCCTTGCAATTCCAGATAAATTTTAGGATCAGCTTGTAAACTTCTACGTAGAAGAACTGGAAAGCTGATAGGAATTCTGTGATATTGTCACAAATTTAAATGTCCTCAGGACAAGGACAATTCAGATTGCATAAGCAATAGAGAATGGCAGGACCTGTGGCTGAAATGGAGAAGACGAAATTTTAATTTTAGGCCTGGAGCCAAGATGGCAGAATAGGAACAGCTCCAGTCTACAGCTCCCAGCGTGAGCAACGCAGAAGACAGGTGATTTCTGCATTTCCAACTGAGGTACTGGGTTCATTTCACTGGGAGTGTCGGAAAGTGGTTGCAGGACAGTGGGTGCAGCACACCCAGTGTGACCCGAAGCAGGGCGAGGCATCGCCTCACCTGGGAAGCGCAAGGGGTCAGGGAATTCCTTTTCCTAGTCAAAGAAAGGGGTGACAGACAGCACCTGGAAAATCGGGTCACTCCCACCCTAATACTGTGCTTTTCCAATGGTCTTAGCAAACGGCACACCAGGAGATTATATCCCGCAACTGGCCCTGAAGGTCCTACGCCCATGGAGCCTCGCTCATTGCTAGCACAGCAGTCTGATATCAAACTACAAGGCTACAGCAAGGCTGGGGGAAGGGCGCCCACCATTGCCCAAGCTTGAGTAGGTAAACAAAGTAGCTGGGAAACTCGAACTGGGTGGAGCCCACCACAGCTCAAGGAGGCGTGCCTGCCTCTGTAGACTCTACCTCTGGGGGCAGGGCATTGCCAAACAAAAGGCAGCAGAATCCTCTGCAGACTTAAATGTCCCTGTCTGACAGCTTTGAAGAGAGTAGTGGTTCTCCCAGCATGCAGCTGCAGATCTGAGAACAGGTAGACTGCCTCCTCAAGTGGGTCCCTGACCCCCGAGTAGCCTAACTGGGAGGCACCCGCCAGTAGGGGCAGACTGACAACTCACATGGCCGGGTACTCCTCTAAGACAAAACTTCCAGAGGAACGATCAAGCAGCAACATTTGCTGTTCACCAATATCCACTGTTCTGCAGGATCCACTGCTGATACTCAGGCAAACAGGGTCTGGAGTGGACCTCCAGCAAACTCCAACAGACCTGCAGCTGAGGGTCCTGACTGTTAGAAGAAAAACTAACAAACAGAAAGGACATCCACACCAAAACCCCATCTGTACGTCACTATCATCAAAGACCAAAGGTAGATAAAACTGCAAAGATGGGGAAAAAACAGCAGAAAAACCAGAAACTCTAAAAAGCAGAGTGCCTCTCCTCCTCCAAAGGAACGCAGCTCCTCACCAGCAATGGAACAAAGCTGGACAGAGAATGATTTTGACGAGTTGGGAGAAGAAGCCTTCAGACAATCAAACTACTCCGAGCTAAAGGAGGAAGTTCGAACCCATGGCAAAGAAGTTAAAAACCTTGAAAAAAAATTAGACGAATGGCTAACTAGAATAACCAATGCAGAGAAGTCCTTAAAAGACCTCATGGAGCTGAAAACCAAGGCATGAGAATTACGTGATGAATGCGCAAGCCTCAGCAGCTGATTCGATCAACTGGAAGAAAGGGTACCAGTGATGGAAGATCAAATGAATGAAATGAAGTGAGAAGAGAAGTTAAGAGAAAAAAGAATAAAAAGAAATGAACAAAGCCTCCAAGAAATATGGGACTATGGGAAAAGACCAAATCTACGTCTGATTGGTGTACCTGAAAGTGACGGGGAGAATGGAACCAAGCTGGAAAACACTCTGCAGGATATTATCCAGGAGAACTTCCTCAATCTAGCAAGGCGGGCCAACATTCAAATTCAGGAAATACAGAGAAAGCCACAAAGATACTCCTCGAGAAGAGCAACTCCAAGACACATAATTGTCAGATTCACCAAAGTTGAAATGAAGGAAAAAATGTTAAGGGCAGACAGAGAGAAAGGTCGGGTTACCCACAAAGGGAAGCCCGTCAGACTCACAGCTGATCTCTCGGCAGAAACTCTACAAGCCAGAAGAGAGTGGGGGCCAATATTCAACATTCTTAAAGAAAAGAATTTTCAATGCAGAATTTCATATCCAGCCAAACTAAGCTTCTTAAGTGAAGGAGAAATAAAATCCTTTACAGACAAGCAAATGCTGAGAGATTTTGTCACCACCAGGCCTGCCCTACAAGAGCTCCTGAAGGAAGCACTAAACATGGAAAGGAACAACCGGTACCAGCCACTGCAAAAACATGCCAGATTGTAAAGACCTTCAAGGCTAGGAAGAAACTGCATCAACTAACGAGCAAAATAACCAGTTAACATCATAATGACAGGATCAAATTCACACATAATAATATTAACCTTAAATGTAAAGGAGCTAAATGCTCCAATTAAAAGACACAGACTGGTAAATTGGATAGAGTCAAGACTCATCACTGCGCTGTATTCAGGAAACCCATCTCACATGCAGAGACACACATAGGCTCAAAATAAACGGATGGAGGAAGATCTACCAAGCAAATGGAAAACAAAAAAAGGCAGGGGTTGCAGTCCTAGTCTCTGATAAAACAGACTTTAAACCAACAAAGATCAAAAGAGACAAAGAAGGCCATTACATAATGGTAAAGGGACCAATTCAACAAGAAGAGCTAACTATCCTAAATATATATGCACCCAATACAGGAGCACCCAGATTCACAAAGCAAGTCCTTAGAGACCTACAAAGAGATTTAGACTCCCATACAATAATAATGGGAGACTTTAACACCACACTGTCAACATTAGACAGATCAACGAGACAGAAAGTTAACAAGGATATCCAGGAATTGAACTCAGCTCTGCACCAAGCGGACCTAATAGACTTCTACAGAACTCTCCACCCCAAATCAACAGAATATACATTCTTTTCAGCACCACACCACACCTATTCCAAAATTGACCACACAGTTGGAAGTAAAGCACTCCTCAGCAAATGTAAAAGAACAGAAATTATAACAAACTGTCTCTCAGACCACAGTGCAATCAAACTAGAACTCAGGATTAAGAAACTCACTCAAAACCCCTCAACTACATGGAAACCGAACAACCTGCTCCTGAATGACTACTGGGTACAAAACGAAATGAAGGCAGAAATAAAGATGTTCTTTGAAATCAACGAGAACAAAGGCACAACATAGCAGAATCTCTGGGACACATTCAAAGCAGTGTGTAGAGGGAAATTTATAGCACTAAATGCCCACAGGAGAAAGCAGGAAAGATCTAAAATTGACATCCTAACATCACAATTAAAAGAACTAGAGAAGCAAGAGAAAACATATTCAAAAGCTAGCAGAAGGCAAGAAATAACTAAGATCAGAGCAAAACTGAAGGAAATAGAGACACAAAGGAAGAAACCCTTCAAAAATCAATGAATCCAGGAGCTGGTTTTTTGAAAAGATCAACAAAATTGATAGACCACTGGCAAGACTAATAAAGAAGAAAAGAGAGAAGAATCAAATAGATGCAATAAAAAATGATAAAGGGGACATCACCACCAATCCCATAGAAATACAAACTACCATCAGAAAATACTATAAACACCTCTACACAAATAAACTAGAAAACCTAGAAGAAATGGATAAATTCCTCGACACATACACCCTCCCAAGACTAAACCAGGAAGAAGTTGAATCTCTGAATAGACCAATAACAGGCTCTGAAATTGAGGCAATAATTAATAGCTTACCAACCAAAAAAAGTCCAGGACCAGATGGATTCACAGCCGAATTCTACCAGAGGTACAAGGAGGAACTGGTACCACTCCTTCTGAAACTATTCCAATCAATAGAAAAAGAGGGAATCCTCCCTAACTCATTTTATGAGGCCAGCATCATCCTGATACCAAAGCCTGGCAGAGACACAACCAAAAAGGGAATTTTAGACCAATATCCATGATGAACATTGATGCAAAAATCTTCAATAAAATACTGGCAAACCGAATCCAGCAGTACATCAAAAAGCTTATCCACCATAATTAAGTGGGCTTCATCCCTGGGATGCAAGGCTGGTTCAACATATACAAATCAATAAACATAATCCAGCATATAAACAGAACCAATAACAAAAACCATATGATTATCTCAATAGATGCAGAAAAGGCCTTTGACAAAATTCAACAACACTTCATGCTAAAAACTCTCAATAAATTAGGTATTGATGGGATGTATCTCAAAATAATAAGAGCTATCTATGACAAACCCACAGCCAATATCATACTGAATGGGCAAAAACTGGAAGCATTCCCTTTGAAAAGTGGCACAAGACAGGGATGCCCTCTCTCACCACTCCTATTCAACATAGTGTTGGAAGTTCTGGCCAGGGCAATCATGCAAGAGAAAGGAATAAAGGGTATTCAATTAGGAAAAGAGGAAGTCAGATTGTCCCTATTTGCAGATGACATGATTGTATATCTAGAAAACCCCATCATCTCAGCCCAAAATCTCCTTAAGCTGATAGGCAACTTCAGCAAAGTCTCAGGATACAAATCAATGTACAAAAATCACAAGCATTCTTATACACCAATAACAGAGAAACAGAGAGCCAAATCATGAGTGAACTCCCATTCACAACTGCTTCAAAGAGAATCAAATACCTAGGAATCCAACTTACAAGGGACGTGAAGGACCTCTTCAAGGAGAACTACAAAACACTGCTCAGTGAAATAAAAGAGGATACAAACAAATGGAAGAACATTCCATGCTCATGGGTAGGAAGAATCAATATCATGAAAATGGCCATACTGCCCAAGGTAATTTACAGCTTCAATGCCATCCTCATCAAGCTACCAATGACTTTCTTCACAGAATTGGAAAAAAAACTACTTTAAAGTTCATATGGAACCAAAAAAGAGCCCACATTGCCAAGTCAATCCTAAGCCAAAAGAACAAAGCTGGAGGCATCACGCGACCTGACTTCAAACTATACTACAAGGCTACAGTAACCAAAACAGCGTGGTACTGGTACCAAAAGAGAGATATAGACCAATGGAACAGAACAGAAGCCTCAGAAATAATGCCGCATATCTACAGCCATCTGATCTTTGACAAACCTGATGAAAACAGGAAATGGGGAAAGGATTCCCTATTTAATAAATGGTGCTAGGAAAACTGGGTAGCCATATGTAGAAAGCTGAAACTGGATCCCTTCCTTACACCTTATACAAAAATTAATTCAAGATGGATTAAAGACTTAAATGGTAGACCTAAAACCATAAAAACCCTAGAAGAAAACCTAGGCAATACCATTCAGGACGTAGGCATGGGCAAGGACTTCATGTCTAAAACAACAAAAGCAATGGCAACAGAAGCCAAAATTGACAAATGGCATCTAATTAAACTAAAGAGCTTCTGCGCAGCAAAAGAAACTACCGTCAGAGTGAACAGGCAACCTACAGAATGGGGGAAAATTTTTGCAACCTACTCATCTGACAAAGGGCTAATATCCAGAATCTACAATGAACTCAAACAAATTTACAAGAAAAAAACAAACAACCCCATCAACAAGTGGGCAAAGGATATGAACAGACACTTCTCATAAGAAGACATTTATGCAGCCAAAAGACACATGAAAAAATGCTCATCATCACTGGCCATCAGACAAATGCAAATCAATACCACAATAAGATACCATCTCACACCAGTTAGAATGGCAATCATTAAAAAGTCAGGAAACAACAGGTGCTGGAGAGGATGTGGAGAAATAGGAACACTTTTACACTGTTAGTGGGACTGTAAATTAGTTCAACCATTGTGGAAGTCAGTGTGGCGATTCCTCAGGGATCTAGAACTAGAAATACCATTTGATCCAGCAATGCCATTACTGAGTATATACCCAAAGGATTATAAATCATGCTGCTATAAAGACACAGGCACACGTATGTTTATTGCAGCACTATTCACAATAGCAAAGACTTGGAACCAACCCAAATGTCCAACAATGACAGACTGGATTAAGAAAATATGGCACATATACACCATGGAATACTATGCAGCCATAAAAAAATGAAGAGTTCATGCCCTTTGTAGGGACCTGGATGAAGTTGGAAACCGTCATTCTCAGCAAACTATCACAAGGACAAAAAACCGAACACCACATGTTCTTACTCATTGGTGGGAATTGAACAACGAGAACACATGGACACAGGAAGGGGAACATCACACACTGGGGCCTGTTGTGGGGTGGGGGGAAGGGGGAGGGTTAGCATTAGGAGATATACCTAATGTTAAATGACGAGTTAATGGGTGCAGCACACCAGCATGGCACATGTATACATATGTTACTAACCTGCACGTTGCACACATGTGCCCTAAAACTTAAAGTATAATAAAAAAAGTTTAAATTTTAAAAAAATGCTGTGCTGATCAGAAAAAACTGTCAGCTCTTGAATGCCATATAAAACTGGCACTCTGCTAACATCATTATGTGAATTATCTCTTGTACTCATTATAATAAAATGTACAAGGTAGATACTATTATCATATCCTCTTTCCCACTGAGAAAACTGGGGTTCAGATAAGTAATTTGCTAATAAGAAGCAGATTCAGAATGTGGAGACAGGCATTCTGGTTACATACTCTGTGATCTTAATCACAATAACATGCAAATTATATATATCATATAAGCAACCAGCAATTTTTTCCCTATAGATTGGAAATCATGTAACATTTGGAAACATCCAGAGCAACATTATCCTATAGATATTCAATGTGGGCTGCATATATAAATTTAAACTTTCTTGTAGCCTTATTTAAAAAAAGTAAAAAGAAACAGATTAATTTTAATAATATGTATTATTTAACCCAACATTTTAATAATATGTGTTATTTAACCCAACATTTTAAAATATTATTGTAACTTGTAATTAGTGTAAAAATTACTAATGAGATATTTTAAATTTTTTAAAACTAAGTCTTAGGAATCTGGTGTTGGTTTACACTGAAATCACATCTCAATTAAGAGTAGCCACATTTAAAGGGCTCAGTAGCCACTTGTGGATTATGGCTACCATATTGTTTATTAAAGATGCAGATGATTGGCTACTTTTTAATATTTAATTTTTCCTTGGTATCCTATAGCATTATGATTTAATTAAACTTCCATTCCCTTCTGTGTAAAGCAGAAACTCGCCCAATATGATAATTACACGGGTGGGGCTGCCAGCAGGTGCCTCTCTTCTGATCTCATTAAGAAGTTTGTATGAACTCTCAGCACAAAGAGTTTGAGGTTCTGTGGATTTATGACCTAAGTTATATAGGGTTTACACATATGTACTGATGTTACCTAAAATAGCCCTTCCTATAACATTCTCTTTATGAACCAGTTTTGTGGATGGAATATTTATATGCTTTTGCTATGAACATAAGCATTATAAAGGAACTATGCTTTGTGCTGCTAGCTTAAATGAATTTGGAAAGCAAAGTGGAAAAACTATAACTTTATGATAAACGTTACCACCTTCCTTTAACACATGATTATATTTTATAGTTCAAATTGAATGAAACATTGAGGCACTTGTGCAGAATATATAAAAGCACAGATGCAGTGAAGAAAAGCAAAAATTACATTTAAGCTTATTATTTATGATAAAACAAACAAAATATTCTCAGACAGCTGCAGCATCAGCTCAAGTGAAAAATATGCTAACCTGTCAGCAACCTCCACCCAATAATCCTGCCAGGACAAAATTAAAACAATCTCCTCAAATTATTAAAGTCTAAGTCTTTAGGGGAATGCCCTACATTATAACTTAAATGACTAAATTGTAAGCATAACTGTGTAGCCACGTCTTTTTACTTCTGTACTGTATAATTGTATACACATGTATCCAGTGTTATGCAATAGACTTGCTCCTTTAAAAATAGAGTGCAAATTCTATATTAAAAGTCCTTTACATGCTATGAGGGAGCTTACTATTTTAAAGGTTCTTTTATAATACAATTAATTATCCCCTAATTCTCCTCTTTGGCAAGGTAAAGTTTTAACATAGGATTTTTCTAGTTGTGAAAAATAATGTCCCAGAAAATATGGAGAAGAGAGAAAACTATTACTGTGGGCACATAATCAAGGCTGCCACTCTTGCACTGCACACTATCCCCTCTCATGTACACAAACAGTCACTCATGCGATTTTCTTTTTCCTGCCACTGGATGTCCTGTGAGCATACAAACATACTGTTATGTTTCCAATCTCAACAGCAAAAACAAAAAAAAAAGAAGCCCTCTAATAAACCCATTTTGACTTCCACTTACCGCTTTTTTTCTCCCCTTGACAACAAAATGCCTTGAAGAGCATTGAACTTGGTATACTGTACTTTGAGTTTCAAAGTCCTTTCTTTAGGACTGATGAGTTCTATACTTTGTACCATTGTCAGAAAGCTTCTAATTATTGCTATTAGTTTTCTTTAAAAGGAATAGGAATTAAGTGATCAAGAGTCTTTCCCAGAGTAAGGAAAACTGGCACAGATGAATGTTTAAATGTTTGTCTTCCTCTGTCAAAAATATCTTGTGGGCTGGGCATGGTGCCTCACAACTGCAATCCCAGGATTTTAGGAGGCTCAGGTGAAAGAATCACCTGAGGCTAGGAACTTGAGACCAGATGGGGCAACATAACATGACCCTTCTCTAAAAAAAATAATAATAATTAGCTGGGCACAGTGACACATGCCTGTAGTCCTGGCTACTTGTGAGTCTAAGGCAAGAGGATTGCTTGAGCCCATGATTTAGAGGCTGCAGTGAACTGTGATCACACTATTACACTCCAGCCTTCCCGACAGAGTGAGACCCCATCTCTAAAAAAAAAAAAAAAAATTGCCACTTTGCCACTGTATTAGTTTGTTATGGCTGCTATGACAAAGCATCACAAACTGGATGGCTTAGAAATGTATTTTCTCACAGTTTTTGATTCTGGAAGTCCAAAGTCACATTGTTGGTGTGGCGATGCTGTCTGTGAAGGCGCTAGGGAAAGATCTGTTTCATGCCTGTCTCTTTCCTTCTGGTGGCCTCGGACAATTCTTGGCTTGTAGTTGGCTGTCTTCCTCCTGTGTCTCTTCACATGACTGTGTCCAAATTTTTTGCTTTCATAAGGACACCAATCATTGAATCAGAGGCCACTATAACAACCTCGTTTTAAATTGTTTCCCTCTCCAAAGACCCTATTTCCATTTTGAGGTACTGAGGTCACATTTTGAGGTACTGAGTGTTGGGACTTCAATATATCTTTTTGGGGACACAATTCAACTCATAACAACTGCAATACAAAATCCGGTTTTCCTTTGACTCATATCTAGGGATATGGACCTCAAATACGTTGGAGAAATTTGGTCAGTTCTTCATAAGAGGGTCTGCAAATTCATGAGGACTTTAACTAGATAAAGTAATTGTTCAAAATTGTCTAACTTACCCTAATGTCCCTTATGAAAAAAATGCAGAGATTCTATGGATTTTTTTATCCATCTATCTATCCATCTATCTTCATCTATCTATGCATTCATCTAAACATCCACATATTTATTTCATAAAAATGTATTGGGCACCTACTGTGTATTTACTATCGTGCAAGGCACTGAGGATAGAGACATACACTGGCAAAATTCAGTAGTCTTTGCTTTCAGGGAATTATAATGTAGATGGTAAAACAAGCTATAACATGAAAAGTGAAGTAATACATTAAGAGATGTTATATGTCATTTCGTAGTTTAAGTCGTTAATGGCTGTGTATTCTGAGTGGGAATATCGCTGAACAATGGTGGCAGCAAAATTCTTGAGAAAAGTATGACCTATATTGGCTCAAATCAACTTTTTGCTTTTCTTGAATTCTCCTTATGACAATCTTTTTTCCAAATTGACACCCTGGTTTTGAAGCCCCTGGTATACCTTGGTCAAGTTCTACATAATCTCAAATTCCACATTGCTCCTTTCTCCCATTGGGGGTGAGGGCAAGGTGGTCACAGTGCCACTTGTAAGCCCAGCCCAGTCTAAGTTCTAGGCCCAATTCCCATGTGAACAGCATCAAGACACTTAAGCTCTAAACTGGCTCTGCCCATCCATGACACTTTCATCAACTGGTATATTCCCTCCTTCTCACAGCAGCTGTTGCAGGAAGCACAGATGATCTAGAAAGTATAGGGTCAGCCTCTTCCGTATAATTTTTGGGAGTTCAGTGGTCTGTGGGCATATGGGAATATCTACTGTCTTACTCACCTAATTCTCCACACTCCATGGCAATTCTACAGTTTGCTCTTCATCCTTTTAGTGCATATAGTTTCCACTTAAACTATCAGAGTTAGTTTCTGTTACTTCTAAAAAGAATTCTGATTAATACGCTCCCTTCCTCTGAATCTGAAGCTTGAGAAAGTTTCAAGCCCTTCACAGTTCCTAAGGGGATAACATGATATGATTTATTGCCTCCTCCACATTTCCAGAAGGACTACCTAAATAATTACCCAGTGTCATGAAAACTGCTGACTTTTTCCAATTAATGCCTGCCAGGATCTCTGATACCCTATATTCCCATCCTTGTCTATCATTCATCCTCTCTGATATGTTTAGAGTATCCTTTGAATAGTATCATGGCCTTTCTTCCTAGGTGCATTCCCTTCCAATTCTGTTAGCTGAGCCCAGCATTTCCCACTTCTCTTATCTTTATGTCATCAATTATTTTGTGTCTATCAATGCAACATTTCACTTCTCCTTTTCTTTCTCTTGTGATCCTGGCTGTGCTTCCATATTACATTTGCTACTTGCATTATTCTTGCCACTATCCTCATCCTTTCAACATTAATCCAAAACTATGCTTCAGAATCCTCTAGGAGAAATCCCACTCACATCTATGTAATCTGAATCTTTGTCAATGGAGCCCTGTGAAGGGAATATATATTTTTATACATCCTCCAAATCATTTATTCATAGCCATTTAGAATATATCACCTCAGATCATAGCATTCTTCTCAATAGGCCTCCCTTCTCTTTTCATTTAGAGCTCTGCGTACTCAGCTTTGATTGCTAATATCCACAGTCACTCCAGAGCCAAGGGATTTGGACCTTCACTGCCTCCAAAGAACAAATGAATTCTAATCTGTTTTATGACACCATTGACTTGTTCATATCCCCATGGAATGGAACCACATAGACCAGCCAGAGTTGTATGGGCTTTTTCTAAGGCCCAGGAATGGCTCCTGTCTTCTTATCATCTACCCATTCTCAGTTCCAGAATAACAAGCCCAAGAGTTTTCTATGTATCATGTTCCCTCTAATATCCTTCTGTATCATCATCCTTTGTAAATACTGATACATAACATTATGCCTATTTATATAATTATTTGATACACATTAGTCTTTTTCATGATAGGTTTCTGGAAAACAGGGGCTGCATTTTGTGGTGTGCATAGAATAGTTCCTGGCATATAGTAAACATTCAATAAATATGTATAAAGTAAGTGAATAAATATCTCTGCCTAAGTATTTCATGGGTCCCTCAAATATACCATTTTTGCATGTTTAAAAATGAAATATTATCTTTTCTCCAAAGTTATCATCTCCTTCTTTATGAGTTGTCTTTTTTCCATAAATTTTTAATTTAAGAATAGTTTTAAATTTATAGTCATTCATGTTTACTGTCTCTATGGTTTTGCCTCTTCCACAATGTCATATACATAGAATAGTACAGTATGTCATTTTTCAGACTGACTTTGTTCACATGGAATATGCCTTTATATTCATCCATGTTTTTGTATGACTTGTTAGCCCATTCTTTTTTTTTTTTTTGCAGAATATTCTATATATGTAGCACAGTCTGTATACCATTCACCCGCTGGAGGACCTTTCAGTTGCTTCTAAATTTTAGCAATTATGAATAAAACTGCCATCAACAGTTATCTGTAATTTTTGTGTGGACCTAAGTTTTCAAATCAGTTGGAATAAATTTTCTAGGATACAATGACCCGATAAGATTGCTTAGTCCCTGAAACTGCAAACTATCATTCAAAGTGACTGTACTATTTTACAGTCCCACCAGCAGTGAATGAGAGTCCTTGTTTCACATCCTCACCAACAATTGGTATTGTCATATTTTTTCCCTGGATTTTGCCATTCTAATATATGTGCAGTGGTATCTCTGTTGTTTTAATTTGCATTTCTGTAATGACAAATGATGAGCTTTGGATTGTGTTTGACTTTTTGACTAGCTACATCTTATTCAGCTCTGTCTTCTCAGTTCCTAGACTACCTGGTACAGAACACATATTCCTTAAATTTGTCAGCTAGCTGACTGACTGGGGATCTAGGGCCAAAATTGGTGGTTATGGTCTTCAGAATGGAATTCGTGCCATATTTTGCCATTTCAAGGCTTAAAGCAGTGCCAGGAGTATAGTAGCCTGATGATAGCCTTGCAGATATTAACTGTGGTAAGCCCAAAATTAAATATAAGCCTCATTCATTTGCTTATTCTCTAGTATTTGCTGAACACTATAGACTAAATGCTTTCTCCCCCCTGCCTCACTCCCCTGTCCATCTCCTATTCTACAGGTTAAGATGAGAGCTGGAAAACATTTGTTTATTCCGCCTAGCATGAGACTATTTGTATTTTCAAAAATGAAATGAAAATAAAATCCATCTCTTTTTTTCATTAATGGACTTCACATTTGGTCTCAGTGGAATACTGTTTATAGCTGTCTCAAACATTAACGCATACCCTCTCCGAGGATTTTATTCTTTTCTAAAATGTAAGTCCATAAGAGCTTAAGAGTGAGTTCTCGAGAAGAAATAAACAGTGAGGAAAAAAAATAAATCCAAAAGGCACACAATTAAGAAACTATACCAGGCATCCTTCCACATGCTCACAAATCCAATGATTTGCTTACTGAAAGTGTATTGACTCGTGTGCCTCTCACATCATTTGCTCGACTCTAGTATTACACAGAAGGACACATATACACACAACCTCAAAGCTCTGCTATTTTAAAATCCCAAAAGGCCACTGGATTTGAATTGGTGGATATTGAATAAATTTGGGCGAAGGGGAGGCAGAGAGCAAGTGAAAGGATTTTAACTGTTCAGCAAGCCACACATATGAGGCACTGAGACTGGGCTGGACACCTTCCAGGGGTATCAGGATTGCAATCTTAGAGGACACATTGTGAGCCAAGCTTAGTGTCCTAATGAAGGGGTGGAGCTTTCGCTCTTGGCTCCTGTCCAGAATTACCTCAGTTACAGGTTTGCTTATGTCTTAAGATTTTAATCCCTTTAAAAATTACTATGAGACATTTGTGGTACACTGGGATGAGATTCTTCTAAGAATGGTGTTCATGAGGACATCAGATGACTAAACATTAGGAAAGGGGTACAGGGAAGGGAGAAGGTGGGAGGAAGAGGAAAAGAATTTAATTTCTAGGGGTAGCTTTGCTTTCCCATAAGCAAATATTATATATCACAACACTACATTTAAAATAGTTTCTCATGAATAACTTAAGTATTTCTTTTATTCTGTGGTAATCATGATAATGCAAACTCCAATAATTTACTGTTTTTATCTAAACTAATACTGGATCCAGAAGCCTCTCCATCTCCTCGTTGCCCTAATTCTTGTAAATGATCTTTAGTTGGCATAAGTAAAAATGGAAGTCTCATGAAAAATACCTAATGTGAATATTATGCATTTTGGCATCTTCTTTTTCTATTCACCTAACTTTGAAGTCCTCCTTATTTTGATCCCGTGAGCTTTTTGTGCTGTTCTCCTGTCATACTGTACCGTAAGATTCTCCTGCTCATGTCTATATATTCTTAGGACTTTTCTTCTTTCCTTTGTTTACCTGTTCCTCTACCAAGAATGTTCTCCCTCCCAAATGTTTGAATGTTCTGATTTACCTGTGGGTTCCTGCTGGGCACACTCTCTTTCTCCTCTAGGCAAGCTTAGTGATAGAAAAAGCAAGCATCAGTGCTTGCCAAGGCATGTTAATCTTTTAAGGCTGTTAATAGTTTCTGTGTTATTTTATACTTAATTGTTTTTTTTGTTTCTCCATGATTACATTAGATTATGTATGTGTGTATGATTCATCTTTGCTTCTGCCAGAGTTCCTAGCCTAAATTCTATGTGCAGATGTGGACCCAGCAAAGGTATAGCATAAACATTCATATGGTCATTTGTTTGTGCATTCATTTATTTATGTATTCATCCAATGGATAATACATACCTAAGGGATTTAGTCTTAATGGATAATGTCCATTGGATGAATACGTAAATAAATGAAACCACAAACAAATGAAGATATGAATGTTTATGCTATACCTTTGCTGGGTCAAATTCTGCTTTTCTATCCAGCTACTTTTGAAGCCAGCTCACAAGTTTGTTTTTACTTGTGGAAAATCACTATGTTCTTTTTATTTCCTACAAATAGTTCCAGAAGGTACACAGAGGAACTCTTTTTGAGACCTTAATGAAGCAAGTGGCTATGTTGGAGAAGCCTATGTGGCAAAAGAACAACAGAATAGCTCTAGGGACTGTGGGCATCCTATAAAACCCAAGGGTGGCTTCTAGCCAACAGCCAGAAAAAAATTGGGGATATTCAGTCATATAGCTGCAAAGAAATGAATTCTGCCAACATCCTTAATTAGCTTGCAAGTGAATTCTTCCCCTGTTGAGTTTTCAGTTGAAAGTGCATCCTATCTATAAAAATTGAAAATAAAATAAATTAAAAGAAGAAAATGTATCCTGACCAACACCTTGATTACAGAGTTGTGAGATCCTGAGCAGGAGACCCAGCTAGCTATACATGGAATAAACTGATAATATTTCTTCATTGTTTTAAACAGCTAAGATTGGGGGAATTTGTTATACAGTAATAGAAAAATTAATATAATGCTTTTGGTCATCTACATGATATAGGAATTGTGTCTTCAGACTTCTGTTTTGTAGCTGACAACATCCTAACCCACGGATTACAGTGTCCCAAGGCAGGAAGAAGAGGAGGGACTGTATCTTCTCACATGTCTCTTTTTCTAAAACAAAGAAATCGTTTTCCAGAGCTACTCCTTCCTAACTAGCAGTTTTGACCTTCCATCTATTGCCCAGAATTGTACCTCATTCTCATTCCTGAACTGGCCAGTACTAAAAGGAATGCTAATATCCTTATCATCTTGGACTCATCCAGATTTTTCTCCTGGGCCTAGAGAGAGCCCAGCTACTTCTGTTACATGTTACTACTTGCAAGTTGAACAAAACTAGGGTTTTGGTGGCAAGAAAAAAGGAGTAGGTGATGATGTGGGTAGGCAATTACAATGTCTGCATCAGCAAGAACAATGTGGTTCCAGTTTTCCATTCATAAAAGTAGGTACCTAGATTAGTTCAAGGTCTGTAGAAAGATCTGAACATCGATGGTTGCTTCCTGGAGCAACTGTCAATGATAGACACATGGAATCCTCTGTGGATCCCAAAATCAAGCCCACCCTATTAAGCCTTGACACCAAACTGACCCCTGTGTCCCCAGGCTCTAATAGACCCTGGATCCAGGCCAATTCCAGTAGACCCCAGTACCAGTATGGCCTCTTATGTGCTCAGGCTCCAGGACTACACCTGAAAATTGCAGACCCATGCACCCCTGCGAATCTGGACTCAGATTGGTCCCCATGGCTCCAGGCAACAGACCTACCTTCTTGGACGCAGGATCAAAGTCTGCCCCAATACCAGATCAGCTCCTATGAACCTAGGCCTTAGGCAGGGCCCCACAGATACAGTCTCCAATACCCCTCTCCTCCAGTGACCCAGCACCCAGTCCCACCACCATAAACTACAGTACTGGGCCTGCCTGTGTAGACCCAAACTCCAGGCATGTCTCAGTGGAACCAGGCAGTCTATTGATGATAAAAATTATAAATTATACAGTCTTATATGTCAATTCTACTCAATAAAGCTGGAAGATAAATAAATAAAACAGGAAAAATAATTTTAAATATTTAAAAATAAAAGAACGCTTTCTGCACTAAGGTAAGATTCAGGGATAATTGTCAAAAGAACAGTTTCACTCAGGGCAAAGTTTCACTACTGACAACACTAGCATTGTTGATGGGATTGGTTTGCCTAGGACAGTCCTGGTTTTTCCCTTATGTTCTAGTGCAATTATAATTACTTCCTCTTACACACTTTTTATTCTGATTTGGATGATAAGCTATATGATAATCCTAACTCTTGCTCCTGATAAGGTGTGATCATAGATTGCCTAGGACTACTTCTCTTTTTAAAAGACATTTCAGGTTCTAGGCTGCTTCCATGTGAACTCCATAGTCCACACATTAGTCCTGGACTGCTACATAGAAATTTTTGTTTTTTGGTGGAATATTATGACCATGTAGAAAATTTTATTGTTACCAGCTATAATCTTCATTAATAACTGCAATTCTACATTTATATATACATTAACTTTTTTCCCCCAAATTAAAATGCAGATACCCTTGCCCCAGAAAAAGTTAATTAGAATTAAAATTAGGTTAGATAGGAACTTCAAGTCAGTTAGACCTATTGAATAAAAAATGATTCCTTATTTTTAGATATTTATCATTCTTTCTCAGTTATGAAATGATTTATATGGGGTACAGGCCATTCATGTGAAATCTTTCATGAAATCTAGGAAAATTCTATATCACTGATGCAATTCAAATGAACGTAAATAAAAGTGAATTTATAGTATCATTGAAAGTATAAATGCAAACAAGGTGATTTATCATCTTTCCAAAAATAATTTGGGCTGGAACTGTTGATATATTAACCTAGACATTATCTTGCATTTCCTGAGAACTGACATTGACTAAGGATCCTTTGATCAGAGTATATAAGAAAGGAACGATAAAAGAAAAACATATTTCAATAAAGCAAAAAGCAATATGGACATTATTTATTTCACAGTAAAATACAGTATAACTGGCAAAGTGTTGAAGCTAGTAACTATTCATCATTAGGTAACTGATTTATCCCATTACAGACCAACACAAGCTTCTGCTCTCCTGTCATTAATTACATTTTACTATAACTATATTATGATGCATATAAACTTAGAAATTATCATACTACAAAAATGATTTAACAGCACATTTTATGCATCTTAATAAGCACAGATTCAGACTCTTAATCTTTTCAAAAACAGGGATGTTAAATTCTACCCTTGTTCTGAACTTCATAATGCTTTTCATAGAAGACTACCATCTCTTTGTCTCCAACATTTCACATGCCTCAAAAATCTATTTATGGAATGGAAGGTGGACATTTAGGGGTACTGTAGGACATAAAATTTGCTTCAATTCTTCTTAATCCTAAATAAGCCTTATTTTCCCAGTCTCAGTTTTAAGAGGTAAAAATATATCATCTTCTGCTTACTAAAGTACTAAAACTAGCAATTTTTCTTAAAAGATATTTTAAATATAGAATGATTGCAAAACATTAGGCTTTCCCTTTTGTGTAAATGCTATAGGCAGCACATGACCCTGTGCCTGCTCTGACCTCTGTGCATTTCCTGAATAAACATCTAGAGTTTGATGTTCTATCATCAGCATGTAACTCATCACCTTAAAGGCATGATTAAACTGGAGAATCACAAAAGCCATTGGTACAAAATACAGGCATATAAGCACAACAGAGGGAAATTTTCTGACAAAGCAGTACCAAATTAATTTGCCCTTCCATACTTAATCATGCGTGATAGGTTTTATTGCTGCTTCTATCATCTTACTTTTATTAAGACTGCTATCAAATTCAAAATCCAATGATTTTATTAGCACAGGTGCCTAACAAATAAAAAGCAAAACATATTTTTGCATAGAAATTTAGAGTCGTAGTTAATGACTTAATTTTTATTTTTGTCATTAAAGTTAGACTACAAAGGTAGGAAATTCTTATGGAAAATATCTTAATGTCTTTAAAAAGCAAATATTATTAACATTGGTATATGTTCCTACTATTACTCTGTTCCACAATAGCTCTTTTAAAAAAAGTCCCCAAAAGCCTCATTTGACATAAGTTTTAGAGAACCACCTGTGTGAAAACACAAAGACCAAGTATGCATAATACATACATTTAAAGTGACAATAATCAGAAGGTTAAAATGACCATGGAGCGAAGCCAAACAACACAGAGAACATTGCTCAATTTTCTCTTTTGTGCTCAGAAATTCAGTGACTTAAGACAGACTCCCAAAGCACAAAGAGGTGTCTTGGAAGAATTTTTCCCCACCTGTGTGATCTCCACCAGCATTTCCCCTAAGTGACCATAAATAACTATATGTTAAAAAACAAAAATAAAAATGAATAAAACAAAAAAGTGCTTCTTATGCAAAAGCAACTTTAAGACAAGATCTCTAAGATACAACCACAGAACACATAGGGGGAACCTAAATTAGAAAAGCCTCAAAAAATATACTATAAGAAGGGGTTTTCTGGTGTTGTCTTCTAGAATTTTTATAGTTTCAGGTCTTAGATTTAAGTCCTTGATCCACCTTGAGTTGACTTTTGTATAAGGTGAGAGATGAGGATCCAGTTTCATTCTCCTACATGTGGTTAGCCAATTATCCCAGCATCATTTGTTGAATAGGGTGTCCTTTCCCCACTTTATGTTTTTGTTTGCTTTGTCAAACATCAGTTGGGTGTAAGTATTTGGGTTTATTTCTGGGTTTTCTATTCTGCTCCATCAGTATATGAGCTTATTTTTATACAAGTACCATGCTGTTTTGGTGACTAGGGGCTTATAGTATAGCTTGAAATCAGGCAATGTGATACCTGTAGATTTGTTGTTATTGTTTAGTCTTGCTTTGGCTATGCAGGCTTTTTTTTTTTGGTTTCATATAAATTTTAGGATTGTTTTTTCTAGTTCTGTGAAGAATGATGGTGGTATTTTGATGGAAATTGCACTAAATTGCATGCTGCTTTTGGAAATATAGTCACATTCACAATATTGATTCTACCCATCTATGAGCATAGAATGTGTTTCCATTTGTTTGTGTCATCTGTGATTTCATTCACCTGTGTTTTATAGTTTTCCTTGTAGAGGTCTTTCACCTCATGGTTAGGCAAGGATTTCCTGAACAAGAACCCAAAATTAAATACAAATAAAAAGAGAGATAATTAGCTGGGACTCAAGTAAGCTAAAGAGCTTTTGCACAGCAAATGTAACAGTCAGCAGAGTAAACAGACAACCCACAAAATGGGAGAAAATCTTCATTCACAATCTATACATCCGACAAAAAGCTAATATCCAGAATCTACAAATAACTCAAACAAATAAGCAAGAAAAAAACAAACAAACTCACCAAAAAGTGGACTAAGGGCATGAAAACATTTCTCAAAAGAAAATGTACAAATGGCCAACAAACATGAAAAAATGCTCAGCATCACTAATGATCAGAGAAATGTAAATCAAAACCACAATGTGATACCACCTTACTCCTGCAAGAATGGCCATAATAAAAAAATTTTAAAAAATGGATGTTGGCATGGATTCGGTGAACAGGGAACACTTCTACGCTGCCGGTGGGAATGTAAACTAGTACAATCACTGTGAAAAACAGTGTGGAGATTCCTTAAAGAAATAAAAGTAGAACTACCATTTGATCTAGCAATCCCACTACTGGGTATTTACTCAGAGGAAAAGAAGTCATTATACGAAAAAGATACTTGTGCACGCATGTTTGTAGCAGCACAATTCAGAATTGCAAAAACGTGGAACCAACCCAAATGCCCATCAATCAACAAGTGGATAAAGAAACAGTTGTATATATATATGATGGAATATTGCTCAGCCATAAAAAGGAATGAATTATTGTCATTCACAGCAACCTGGATGAGATTGGAGACTATTATTCTAAATGAAGTAACTCAGGAATGGAAAACCAAACATTCCATGTTCTCACTCATAAGTGGGAGCTAAGCTATGAGGATGCAAAGGCATAAGAATGATACAATGGACTTTGTGGACTCAGGGGGGAAAGGGTGGGAAGGGGGTGAGGGATAATAAAGTACAAATTGGGTGCAGTGTATACTGCTCAGGTGATGGGTGCACCAAAATCTCAAAAATCACCACTAAAGAACTTAATCATGTAACCAAACACCACCTGTTCCCTAATAACCTATGAAAATAAAAAAATTTATATATATATATGTATATACTATATGAATGAAAGTCTAATATCCTATCGAAGGACATAACTGGAAAATGGAAAGTTATATTTTGTTCCAAATATTCTGGAGATTACTAAGAAATATCATCTGAGGCAACTGTTCTCCTCTTCTCCCTCATTTTTTACTTTTACCCTCACCCACCTCCATCTCCTTCATTGCTCTTTTTCTCCATCATGGCTGGTGATTACTTACAATCTCACTTAGAAATAAAGCAAAAGCACACAAAGCCATAGAAACAATGGAATAGAATAGTGTCATAGAAACAATAGAATAGAATAGTGTCACAGGATCTTAGGCCAAACCCCTATCTTCTCATCAGGACCAGAGCAGAACCTAACTTGTCTTCCAGGCTCAAATGTTGCCATTGTCTCTTTACCCACTTCTCTTCCTCACACAATTGATAATTCAAAAATGTCTACTACATCATCAACCTTTCCTGTTTCAGCTTTCCAATGAGTTACCTTTACTTCTAGAATAAAATTTAAAAATTGTAACTGCTCTTACCTCTGCCTCTTTTTCTGACTTCATGTTTTATTCATCTTCCCAGCCCTGGGCTGGGAAGCCCATCACTGGGCTTTAGCCATCCTGGCTTCCTTGATGTTCTTGAATACACTGTGCATATAAACATATAAGGGCTCTTCTCTCTGCTTTGAACACTCTTCACCCACACATTTGCATGAATTAACTTTATTTAGGTCTTGGCTCAAATGGTATTTCTTTACAGAGGACTTTCCTGACCACTCTCCTAAAATGGTGCTCTCTCCCCATAAATCTTTGTGCCTTTACCCAGTTTTATTTTTCTCCTTAGCATTACCTGACATTTATAAATATTTATGTATTTATTGTCTGCCTCTTCCATTAGAGTGTAAATTCCAGGAAGGCAGAGATTTTATCTCACTTAGTTTTGCATACACAGCATCTAGAACAGTGTCTGGCATAAAGTTGGTGTTCAATTAATACATATTGAATGAATAATGTCCAAGGCAACTATATAACTGCACATGGGATGACCAGTGCTAGCACCCAGGCAGTCACTGTGCACTTGGAATTGCCAGAGAAGACCTCAAAGGAGGAATCACACTTAGAGTTGGATGGGAAGGATGGGTAGGTAACCTTTACCAATCAACTGATCTCTAATAACAGATTAATACCCTGAAGTTGTGGGGCATTACTGAAATGAAAAATCATTAGGCATGTCATAGACTACCCTTTTGAAGGGTTCTACACCTTAGCACCTATTTTGGCCAAGTTCAGGCCAACACACTTAAGTAAAAAAAGCAAAATGAAATGAGTGTTTGGGAACACATGATGTCTTAAATTTGTAAATTATTTGCTGGCTGGAGCCACTGATGGCTAAGCTTGTACATGAGGATGCTGGCAGTGCGGTAGGCTGTACTTGAAATGTTTCAGGGACCAGGCCCTGACAAAACAAAGCCTGTGGCAGGGGCAAGTGTTGTTCTTTGAATGACAAGTTTAGAGGGAATTTGGATTACTTTAAAAAAAACAGTTCTAATACCAAACCAACCAAATTGGAAAGGGCCCATGATGTCCCTTGGCTTTTTTATGGGAGGGCTAGAAAACTGGCCTGGCATCCATGGACAGTGTCTCTGGGGGCATGGCAGGGTGGTCTCCTTGGAAGATAAGCTAAGGTGGAGTATGTTTGTATTCTAGACTTTATATTCACTCTCATTGTAGAAGTCAAGCTTCCAGTTCTGCTGGTCATTGCAGGAATATGTAACTTCATTATGCTCAATACTCCATTGAAAACAAACACTTTTGGGGGAATGTGCATTGAGTTTGGGAGATAGAGTAATAGAGCAGAAAGTGCACAGATGCCAGGGTCAGGCTGGCCTGCCTTCATACTTCAACTTAAATGTAATGGCTGTGTGATCTTGGGGAAGTTGCTTAAATTTGGTATTCTCAAATTTAATATTTTATTCTAAAAAGGGGACTATTGTAAGAATTAAATACCTAGCAGAGTACTTGACCCATGGTAGAAATTCATGATATATAGTAGTAAAATTATCAGTAGCCATTTTTATTAAGCAATTACTATGAACAAGATACTAAAATGTATTTTATAATTTATTACCTCAATTAACCCTAATGATGGTGCTATAAAATAAGTACAATTATTAGCTTCACTTAACAGACCTAACAGGTCTGGAAACTGAGATTTCAAAAAGGTTAGTTTTTCCAAGTTCACAAAGATTATAAGTGGTAAAACCTGGGTCTAAATCCAAGAAGTATGACTGAGATGAAAACTGCTTTCAATCACTCTCAAACTTCCTTTCAAAATAATAGGAAATTGGTAATAATAATAATAATAATAATGTGGTATGACATTATTCTTTAAGCACATTGGTTTGATCATATAACAAAATAAAAGGAAAAGAATTCATTTAACAACTGGAATTTATTGAGTTACTTCTATGCTCCAGGTGCTATGTGCTTGCTCTTTCTCTCTCTTGCTCTCTCTCTCTCTCTTTCTCTCTCTCCATGTATACATATATGTATATATATTCTCAATCTTCACAACACTGAGGTGGATATTATTATTCTGCATTTTACAAATGATGAAACTGGGGCTTATAAAGAGGTTGAAAGCATTTGCTTCAAGTCATTATGCAAATAAGAGCCCCATTAGAGTCCAAAGCTAATGAGAAGCAGTGGGACAGAGGGAACAGCAGAGTTGAGACCTGAAGAGGAGAGAGACATGGCTAGATGTGTGGGAATAAAAGTAGTTAAGGTTAGTGATCAAGGGTATTGAATACTTTGTGATGAACCTTAGTCTTTGTCTTAAGTAATAGTTTGGAAACAGGGAATTAGCCTGATCAAATCAGACATTTTACAAAGATCTCTCTGACATCAAGGTAATAGATTGACTTAGGTAGCTCATGTGGCCCAGAAATATGGCAGAAACTGTCTTGATTCCTACCAATGCCATTTCCTCCTTCTGGGCACTAGGGAAGACCAAATTTCCCAGCTTCCCTTGTGGTTAGGTTGAGCCCGTGTGACTGAGGGACTACTTCCAAGCCTGACCATACACCACCCTGGACAATCTTCTACACTCTTGCTTCTCTTTTCCAATGACAATGGTAAATCCCTGATTCATCACTTGAGAAGAGACTCAGCAGAACCACCAACCTTCACTGCTCTTTGCAATATTAATTAAAACAAAGAAAACAAAAAAATATCATATTAAGACACTAAAATCTGTTGGTTTATTTGTTGTATCCAGTCCTTTTCTTTTCTAGCCTATCCTGACTAATATTCTGTATTCTCCCCATTGGAGGGAAAGTAGATTCTATAGAGTACATGGGCAACAGTATTGGGAAATGGGAAAGGATTATCTCCCTTGGAAAACTAAGGTTAAGGGCACACAATCTTGCATCATTCTATTTTTTTCAGGATAGGCAGTTTTTGTTTCTAGAAATTTTGTAGGTGTTTCCTAAGAGCAAAGTTCTTTGATTCTGCCAATGTGACAGCCAGCATTCAAGATGGCCTTCATTAATGCTGTTTCCTGGTATTCATGCCTTTGTGTAGCTGTCTTTCACATAGAATCAGAGCTGACCTGTGTGACCAAGGAAATACTGTGAAAATGATAGTATGTGACTCCAGATAATACTACGTATTGCAGCTTCTACTTTGGTTTCTTATTTATGTTAGGAAAAACTAGTACTATCCCAATGAAGTCATTCCAGCAATCCCGTGGGGAAGCCCATGTAAAAATGAAGGCCTTCTGCCAATATCCAGCACAAGCTTACCAGCCTCACAGTGAGCTACATTGGAAGAGGATTCTCCAGCCCCAGCCACACCTTCAATTCACTCTAGCCTCCAACCTTTTGAGGTGTCCAGCTGAGCTCCTAGATGTTATGGAGCAGAGATAGCCATCTCCATTGTCCATTTTGAATTCATGACATATGGAAACCAAGAGAAATAATAACTGAATATTGTTGTTATAAATAAGTTTTGGGGCAGTTTTTCATGCTGCAGTAGACTAATACAGTCACCAAAGAAGCTCAGGATGGAATTAGAGAAGACCCACAGTAAAATTCCCATGCACAAAGTGACTGTGGAGTAGGCCTGGCTGTTCCCTTGCATGGCCTTCTCTATTCTATGGTAGTTCTGTGGCAGAGCTGTGGCTACTTTTCCTCTTGTTACAGTGCCTGGATCTAGGAGCAACCACAATAGTTACTGCTCATGCCCCTTAACTGGGGAAAGAACCTAGGGGCACCTTCTCCCTTTGAATGATGAGATATTCAAGTAGAATGGCAAGACATTTCTTTTAAGATGTGATGTCATTTCATTCCTAATTTGAATGATCTTCAAAGTCAAATGGAATTAGATAGTGTTATCCTGGTTTAGACATGTGTTTCTTGTAACTGATTGAACTAACATTCCTTTCTATGGGGGCAGGTTGACAATTATCCTGGTCAGTCCATTTTTTTCTCTTTTAAAAACTGCAATTAACCAGTTTTACAGTGAAAACATTACTGGATCCAAAGTTAAACGACCTGGCCTCAAGCTGTGACTCTATCTCTAAGTAGCTGGATGGCCTTGGAGAAATAACAAATATTTTCCTATCCACAAAATTCAGTTGATGCTGATGATGCCTAAATACAAAACAACAAGAATGTCATAAGAGTAAAAGTTGATAATATACTGAGGCTGTTTTGGTAAAGTATAAAATGTTATATCAATATTGTATTCAAAGGTTACATACTAAGTGTTTCTACTGGTTCAAACACTATTCTAAGCTTGGGAAATACAGCAGCAAATAAGTCAGAGGCCATGCCCTCATAGAGATTACATTCTACTGGAGGTAAAGTATATTAGTTTTCTATTGTCACCATAAGAAACTATTATAAGCTTAGATGCTTAAGACATATACATTTATTATTTTACAGTTTGATATGTTAAAAATTCAACACGGGTCTCACCTGGCCAAAATCAAGGTGTCAGCAAAGCTGCATTCCTTTCAGGAGGTTCCAGGTGAAAATCATTTTTCTTGCTTTTTTCAGCTTCTAAGTGGCTGCCTACATTCCTCAGATCGTGGCCTCCTTCAGCCACCTTCAAAGCTAGCATCATTGCCTCTCTCTAATCAGACTTCCATTGTCACATTTCTCTTTGGTTCTTCTCTTCTGCCTCTCTCTTCTACTTTTTGTGATTACATTGGGCACACCTGCATAATCAGGGCAATCTTCCCAGCTTAAGATCCTTAAATTAATTACACCTGCAAAGGTGTAATTTTGCTACACCTTTTGCTATGTAAGGGAACATACGCACAGGTTCTGGGAATCAGGGTATGGATGTCTTTAGGGACCATTATTCTGTCTACCACATAAAGTATGCTTTATTTTGAATAGAAATGCTCTAAATGATCACTTGCTTTTCAGTTTATATTAGTATAGCCCAAACCATATGCCATATCTCGTGATTTTATTCTTGTCATTTTGTTTTTGTACCCTAGGCTTATGCCTGACTTACAAGGCAAGTTAGATTTTGACTAAGAAATTTATTCCTTCTCAATTCTGTCTAGGATTTTGCAGTTGTTTTTCTCCTTAAACTATTGGGAGGTGGGAGTGAAAAAGAACCTGATAGCCAGAGGAGAAAACTCCAATCAATTTATTATTTCTTTATAAGTCCTGTGTGCATGAGATCTCCTTCATTAACCTGGATCAGGACTGGTGTTGAAATGTCATTGCTGAGATGTGATTCTATGACCCTGAGGAATGAATTCAGTTTTGAGTTGGCAAGACCATCAGTGGCACTCACTGTCTATTTCTGGCATATTAAATCAAAATTTTCAGTGTGTCAGAATCTGTTATAACTTAGATTGAAATATGACAACCTGTCAAAAAATTTCCACAACTGATAACAGCCCCTTGAGGTTAACAGATAAAATTATATGATGGCATAATTTGTGTAATAGAATTCCTAAATTATTTGTCATAGATTCACAGGGGTGGGAGGGATTTTATAAATTTATAGTCCAGTATGACTGCACTGCCGTGTAATACTTGGTCTCTTACACTTGAAACATAATTACAAAAATATATTAAGACACTTTTCAAATAAATTCAATCTGATGAGAGTTTTTAGATAATCAACAATATGTGACATATACTGCTAGGTGCTATGGTGGGTATATTAGAGAAATAAGAGATGGCTCCTACTCACAGCGAGTTTAAACGCTCGTTGCTGTAACATGATGTAAACACAGAAAATAACTGAAGAACGTAAGTCAATAGACTTTAGCCTGTTAGAGACCAGTGAACTCTGAAAGCTCAGTGGACTCTGAATCCTGTGGGAAAGACTGAAGCAATGTGTAGGGACGCAAATAAGGCACTGAAAAATAAGAAGGAGGACATTGTATGTGGATGGAGCTTTATGAGTAAAGTCCCCAAGATCAGAATGAGAATGTGATGCACAAAATACATTAAGGTTACTGAGCTGGAATAAAGGGGAGGAAGGTGTGAAATATAAGTCTGGGTAGCATTTGGGTTTATCTATTTGTGCCTATAATCGTGTGTGTGTGTGTGTGTGTTTGTGTGTCTTTGCAACATACACAGCTCAGTGCTGTGGCATAGCCACAGAAAGTGTATAGTGCTAATGGAGACCGTAATAATGGGAGCTTTTATTGAGTGTGTGCTAGGCATTTACATGCAGTATCTTCTTTCATCCTCACAGCAACCATATGAAGTATTTTATTTTTACTTCATTTTTATTTTTTATTTATTTATTTATTTTGAGAAGGAGTCTCACTCTGTCGCCCAGGCTGGAGTGCAGTGGCGTGATCTCAGCTCACTGCAAGCTCTGCCTCCTGGGTTCTGGCCATTCTCCTGCCTCAGCCCCCTGAGTAGCTGGAACTACAGGTGCCCACCACCATGTCCTGCTAATTTTTTTGTATTTTTAGCAGAGATGGGGTTTCACCGTGTTAGCCAGGATGGTCTTGATCTCCTGACCTCGTGATCCTCCAGCCTTGGCCTCCCAAAGAGCTAGGATTAGTGAGCCACTAATCCTAGTGAGCCACTGCGCCTGGCCGAAGTATTTTTAATATCTTAGTTTTACAGGTGAAAAAGCTGAAGCTCAGAAATGAAGGAGCCCATGGTCACATGATCACACAGCTACTAACAAAGCTGGGCTTCAAATTCACTTTATTGGCCTTAGGAGAACCCATTTCCTCAAAACAGTGCTAATTATTGGCAATACAGCAATATAGTCCGCAGTGCTTTTTTGTTTGGTTGGTTCAGAGGCTTTTGGTAAAAGGGAATAATATCAACAAACTCAGGAAATGTTGTTGGTTCTTATATAATTTTCCTCAGAATGTTATTGGCTGGTAGCAATTAGGGGCAAACTCTCATAATTAAAGAGAAAACATTTTCCATATCTGATTATTTGAGTAAAAATTTGAAAATTCATCATAGATACCCTCCTTTAGTGCAAGAAGTGTCTCACTTTGCAGTTTCAAGAACAACTTCCTTTTTTACTAAGTTAAACTATCTTAAAAGATAGCATAGTGTAAATACCCTTTTGTACTTGGCATTTTTAAAATTTTAACTCAACCATATATCTTAGAAATCACATTATATAAATTCATAGAGATCTTCCTCCTCCTCCTTTTCTTTTTTAAACAGGTAATGCTCCATTGTGTGAATAATGCATGGTGGTTGTTTTTAACCACTATTCTATATTTGGGCATCTATATTGTATCCAATATTATGCAATTCAAAACCATGATGAAAGAAATAGCCTTCTGCATTCACATTTTTATATTGGGAGAGGTGTATCATTAGTGTAATTTCCTAGTTTTGATGGACATTGCCAATTCATCCTCCACAGAGTTGTATCAATTTGCATTTCCTCATATGTAAAGGTGTCTGTTTCCTAACTCACTAATAGAATGTGTTGTCAAGTTTTTAAACTTTGCCAATCTGATAGATGATAAATAGTATCTCAGAGGAGCTTTATATTGCATTGCTGTTACCATGAGTGATATGAAACATCTTTTTCAAATGATTAAGATCTAATTTCTATCTTTTGGGGTAAATTATCTATTCATGTATTTTGCCCATGATTTGGATCTTTGTTCCTTCAATTTTTAAGATACACGCACACAGACACCTACACACACCTATATATAGGATGTATTCACATATATATAAATACATGCTTATATATATGCAAGATTAGCTCTTTGTGATAAATGTTCCAAATATTTTCTACTAGTTTATTATAGGATTTGGATTTGTTTATGGTGTTTTCTGTCATGCAAAGCTATTTTTTAATGTTTATTTAATCAAATGAATCACTCTTTTATTGGCTCTTTTCTTTTATCTGGATTTTGAATTACCAAATAAGTTTTTATCTAAATATATCTTTGCCCCAGTGATTTGAGGTGCCACCTGAAATATATTCCACATTCCCATAGGTACTTGCCTGTTTCTGGAATTTCTTTTCTCTTCTACTGTTTTATCTGACTACTCATGTGCCAATGCCATGCTGTTTCAATAATAGATACTTTAATATGTGTTTAATAACAGGTAAAATCCATCCTCATGCAGTTTTTATTTCACAGTGTTTTCCTAGCTATCTGTGCATGTTCATTTTTCCATATAAAATTTTATATCAACATATCTAGCTACAAAATAAAGATTGTTAAGGTTTTTTATACTAAATATTTTTGCATTAAACTTATAAATTAACTTAGGGAGAACTAATATCTTTATACTATGGAATCTTCCTACACAAGATAAAGAAATGTCTTTCCAATTGTTTATGTCTACTTCTATGGCCTTCAGGGTGTATTTTAAAGTTTTTATAATATAGGTTTTGCATATTTCTTGTTAAGTATGTTCTTAAATTATTGAAAATGTGGTTTTCTCCACTACTATGTCCTCTACTTATTATTTGTGTATATGTAGGCTGTTAATTTCTGTATGTTTATTTTTTATCCTTTTACCTTACTTACTTCTTTCACTGTTATACGTCATTCTTTTATTATTTGATACACTAGGCTTTTCCACTTATTATCATATCATCCTTAAAAAGTGATACTCTTCTTTTTACCCGCATCTCTAATTCATATGTCTCCAGTTGATTTCTTTTTTCTAAATGCATTGGCAAATGCCTCCCATAAAATGTTAAACAGTAGTGAAGATGGTGAGCATCTTTAACCTCTTCCTAATTTTGATAGAAATGCATCTCAGGTTTTCCCATTAAGTAAGATGCTGGTCTTAGGACTGAGGTATGTGATATATGCATGTATATATATTAGTATTTTTTTCTTAAGGATGAAAGATGAATTTCATTAAAAGCTCTTTCAGCATGTAAACATATTATTATATGATGTTTCTCCTTGTGCTAATTTTTTATTTAGATTGTTATTTGTTGGGGCTCTGTTACAAAGTTCTATAGTAGAACTGAATTTTGAGCTTTGTATTAGAACAGAATCAATTCAAAATTATTTCAATAAAGTAGTCTGGCCAATCCCATGTTTTTCTATAAGTCCTCTATATTTTTAATGCATGTTTTTGCAGAGTGCTATAGTTTTCATAGGAGCCTTCAGTTGATTCAGGGAAATCTTATGGAACATATAGGTATAGTTAATCTTAACTTTCAAATCTTATATGTATCTATGAACACTAGTTTTGCTTTACCTCTAGTCAAGGATTTTATTTTCCAGATTAGTAGCACCCAGAGAATTTGGTTATACAGCTATTCTTCAGAGTAAGTTATTTTCATTGATATTCCTGAAGTTGATCCAGGGCCTAATTCGTTAACTAAAATGGTGATGCTTTGCCAGGTAATATTGCACATAATGAGAGAAAGAGACAAAGGGACAGAGAGAGGGAGAGAGAGAAGCAAAGGTGTATAAAGCAAAGGTGTTTAAAATATAATTAACATAAAAAGTTCCCAACTATTGATCTTCTAGTGGATTAGGACCAATATACCATTTTTGAGGTGAATCGCTTCTGTCTGTGACATATATAAATACTTTTAGATACTTGTTAGCAAGCTTTTTCCATGTACTGGGGATACTCAACACCCAGAAATTCACTTATTTTTAGCTATGATGAGATAACTGCTTTTCACCCTTGGCCCATGATCAACTCTCAATTTCAGAGAAAGAGTGGGAAGCACAAACATCCCTCAACATTGCGGTCCACTGTGGTCTAGCATTTCTCAGGTCCTGGGAGCTAGTCCTGCTCCATTCCTCTGGAAGTGGAGGGACCTGAACATGAGAATATGAGGAGGTCACCTCTCTCTTGGCATCATTATGGGCATTTTCTCTTCCCCCAATGAAAAGAATGGAAAATCAATCAGAGGACCTGGGTATTATAATAGTTTACCTGTAGCATGTTTTAGAGGTTATCAAGTACTCACAAATGCATTATCTCATTAAGTAGAATGCTTCAACCATTCTGGAGGCAGTCAGGACAGGTAGTTTCATGTACACTTCTGAAAATAAATAGCTGTATCTTAAAGAGGTGAAGGACGGAGATAGGATGAGAAACCGTGTGAAGTGACTAAGCTTCTTTTTTTTTCTCACTAACCCTTTCTTTCTCTTGAGGCTTTTGCAATATTTGACTTCAGTTCTTCAATTTATAAAGTTGACTGATTGGGAGGGTAGGGAAGATTAGATGATTTATACTGTTTTTACCACCTCTAAAACTCTGTGTTTCTCAAAATCACATAAACACACCATACACACACTTCTCATGAATTCCCCATCCTCTGTATTTGAGCTATAGTCATCCTTTGGTATCCTCCAGGGATTGGTTCCAGGACCCCCATACCAAAATTTAAGACTGCTCAAGTCCCTGATATAAAATGATGTAGTATTTGCATATAACTTATGCACATCCTCCCCTGTACTTTAAATCATCTCTGGATTACATATAATGCCTAGTACAATGTAAATGCTACAGAAATACTTCTTATACTGTATTGTTTCAAAATTTGTATTACTATTATTGTTATTTTATTTATTTATTTTAGAATATTTTTGCTCCTCAGTTTGTTGAATTCAAGGATGTAGAACTTGCAGATATGGAGGGCTGACTGTACTATCCTTGAGCTCAAACTCTTATAATTTCTCACTTCAAATACTTTAATGATCTCCCAATTAACCCTGTAATCTCTACTTTAGCCCCATATAATCTGTCTTCCTTGCTTACAGCCAAAATATTGGCTTTTAAAAGCCTAGATATGATCATGTCATTCTGAAGCCCAACCCCTAACTGGCTCATTGTCTTCTGTGCAAACCCAAGTTCTTTAGCTTGGTGAACCAGGCTGTCCTTGTCTTACTTCTCCTGTTCTCTGAATCTCTAGCTCTGCAGATCACTGTGGGCTTCCTTAGCAGGACAACCTGTGTGTAATGTCTCCATGCCTCTGCTGTGCCACCTTCCTGAGACTAGCACCTACCTGTGCATTGTGCGATGTTCACTCATCTTAAAGACTCAGCTGGTGCCTCTTCTTAGAAGTTTTTTCTTCTGCTCCCCTATTCAGGTAGAATAGATTATTCAACCTCTATGCTTCCATTCTGCCCCAACCAGAATTTGAATTCACTTATAGTATTTTATAGCATGTATTTCTTAACACGTTTCTCTTTAGGACTGGTTTATTTTTTTCTTTATCCTTAAAGTCTAGCACTGTCCCTGACATGTAAAATTGGAGATCAAAAATTTTCTTAAAATAAATTCAGCCTTTGTTACCTGGTCTCCCTTTATATCAAAGGTAGGCATTTCTGAATGGACTTGCCAGAACAAGAAATAAAATCGTCAGTTTGGGAGTAAGAGAGAGGGTTGGATCAGAGTGTTTGAGCCCATGATGAGTCTGATCTCACTGTACACTTAATAGTAACACTTTTTGATTGGTTCATAGATATTAGACTATTCCATGAGTATGTGAAATGCTAGCTTTGACTCTATATTCAAGAATATTATTAGGGTTAACAATAGAAAAATAATAGTAAATAGTTATATAGTGATTGCTATATACCAGGTGTTTTTCTTAGTACTTTGCATATTTTGGATTATTTTATCCGTGTAACAACCCCATGATATTATTTACTGGCTATTATTATGCTGGTTTTTGTGGATAAGAAAAACAAAGCACAGAGAAATTAAGTACCTTGCCAATGGTCACACAGCCAGTGAGCAGCAGAGCTGAGATGTGAATGCTGGTGATTTGGCCGCAGAGTCTGTGCATTCCCCACTGCATTCTACTGCCTTTCCAGTAGGCCACATATACACCAAAGGCAAATAATGACAATGATAATTGACTCACAGAGTTCTGAGAATTAAATAAGACAGCATTTGTGCAAATTCCAGAGCAGGGCTTGTTATGCTGTTGGTGCTCACTAAACTCCTGATGAATTTTAAGAAAGACGCTAAACTCACAGTTCTGTAGATCAATCACAGATATGACAATGCACTTAATTAGGACGAACAGCACTTAATCATGAAATCCTAATTTCCTTAACTTTAGCCAATCTGAATACTAATTTATTTCGTCCAACACTCTCACGAAATTCGTGGATTTGTTAGATCAGTCTAAATAAATAAGTTTATTTTGCCCCAATACATGTTGCAGTTACATAACTGCAACATTTATTTTAAATTATTTACTGCATTTGAAACTCATTATTGTTCAGCAAGAAATGGAGCAAAGGTAAGTATGTAAAGGGTCTAAGAAGAATCTTAAGGGCAGTATAAAGCTGAATAGCAGAGGAACAGAGAGTAGCAAGGGAGAGATACAGACAAATATAGCCCTGGCCCATGTTATTCTTCAAACGGAGGGGAGGAATGGAGGAAGATGGACCCACTATTAACCTCACAACTCCGTGGATCCTCTCTACTAGGCCCTTCAGTCACAACTGGATGTCATTAAAATCAGAGAGCTCACCCAGCCGGCATAGGGCAGAATAACAATCATTTGCTTATATTCAGAAATTTCTGGAATATAGAGAATCTCCTTGCTTGTTACTGAAGTCCTCATCTTTTAGAAATAAGAAGAATAGAAAATGAATTCTTGCTTATCCAATCTGTAACTGAAGAAATAGATAAAGGGAGGGAATAAGTCAGGGAGGTTTCCCTTCCTCACCCTAGGTGCACATTTACTGAAAAATTTATCTCTGACCATGAGCCAGTGCTGCAGATCCCCATGTGGGAGATGCCTTCCATTCATTTAAATTTGTCAGGCTGAAGAATCTTAGTGGTTTTTATAGCTGGGGAGGAAAAGCAATGGATCTTTATTTTTCTGCTACTCTAAGTAGGTTTATATATGGAGAAAAACAGATTTGAGGGAAAAAATCCAAAGTGCACAAATTTTATTTATTTTGAACAGAGTACAGATGCCTTAAGATTAAAATATAATCTCAATATTTGACAGTGTGTATATGTGTAACAATAATTCACTCTGTGAATGAAAAGTAGAATTTTATTTGAAGGGCTGTTAGAAATTGTTCATAGGTGTCCTGCTTAGCATATGTTCTTGTAAAATCAAATTAGGAGAAGCAATAAATTTCCATTTTTTGAAATCAGGGCACTTAAAAATAAACGAGACTTTATTTCATCCTTTTTACACAACTTTTGCCTGTCTGAGGTTGTCCTCATCTGTGTTTCGTCCTTGGTAGTTTTTGGTCTAGTTTGAAGCATCCATGGCTTTTTCCTACCACCTTCCATTAGAGCCAATTCAACAGCCCAATAGACTTTTAAGAAAGTTTGAGGGGTTTTTTTATGTATGGTTTGTTTCCCTGAAATTCTTCTTTTTTTTTTTTAACTTAACAGTATTTCTCCATCCAGTTATATCTCCCTTTAGTTATGCTTTAGTTATGCCTAAATAATTCTTTCTCCACTTAAGTTTTCATGCCCTTAGGATATTTTAAGCAATCATCATGTCTCTCATCAGCTATGCTTTTAAGCTCGAAATGGCAGCCTTATTTACAGATGATGCTATTTGAAATCTAGTGTTTGTAAATAGAAGTTGGTGATGGTAAGGCTGCTAAAGCACTGGGGAAAGAAAGCTTTTATTTATTTATTTTCATTTACTTATTTGCTCTGCCGAAGGAAAAAAGGACAGAAAAAGTATTTGCTCTGAAAACTGAAGAAGAAAATGTTTGGCTCAGTTCATTCTTTCTGTAATTCCATGGGAATTTTATCACAGAGGAAGAATCTAGCCCTGTCATATTTCTTTATGAAACACTATTCTATGTGTATTTTTAAAAATAACTAAAAATACTCTTCAGAGAATGTTAGAAATAATTCATAAAAAGATCTTAGTGCATCTGAGAGGTGTACAAATTAAGAAAAAAGAAATAGCTGTGTGTGTACGTGTATATTTCTGTAAAGTTAAATTTCATATCAGATTAAATTACTTACATGACTGTTACAATAAAGTTTGAGTGATTTACATGTGTTAAGCACTGAAGTGAAAGAAATATGAAAGTCGGGGACCCTGACCTTCAAAAGGATACTGCATAAGAAATGAAAACAGGTAAACAGATAATAAGGATGCAAATATAATAAGTTCTAAAATAAATGATTATTTATTGCACAAAAATTTCATTATCCTATAGGTAAAATTAAAAATTCCAAGGAAATAGAATAATTATCAGTCCCACTAATCTACTTTTAAAATTTGGATAGTTACACATTAGGTTTTCTTAAAGGGGGAAGGTAATGAATTTGTTCAGAGGCATTCAGTTGCAGTTTGTGCAACAATCTCATGTTGCATTAAACTGAGTTTGGTGTTATGACAACCAAGTAACCTATATATAGAAACAACCCATTGAAAATGTGAGCAATATTTAGGATTATGTTTACCATACTCCATTCAGATAATCCTGTTTTTAAAGGCTAGATGTTTAAGATACCTATGCCCACTCCAATTACTTTTTTCAATGTCCTGACCAAAATCTGGTTGTTTTGCCTCTGGCTTGAGCTGACAATTTGTAGGTAAATTATTAATTGATTGACTGGATTATCACAAGATGAATAGGACTCAGCATTAAGTTAATTAAAAATAATAGGAGGAAAAAATAGTTGGCCTACTTACTTTGACATCTATGCATCTAAATCAAAATAATATTTAAATGAACAGTACTTAGTCACCATGCCGGTTACCAAACTGAAAAAAAATATACATTTTATATGATATAATAGAACCATAATTTCAGCCCAGTTCAGTCCAAAATAATAGCAAACTAAATATCAGCTTTCAAGATGTTTTTACAGATAATATTTTCACAGGCTCAGAGCACTATTTAAGCACTAAGACATCTAGGAAAAAAGTTAGATTCACTTTAATCTGTTTTGCCAAAAATAAGGGAAATTTCCAATCAAATTATTTAATTAAAGGTCTTCATGATTAAGAGCATTTGGAACATATAAAGTTAAAAAATAAATTTAAAGCTTTGGAAGAGGATGTTTAAGACTAGGTTAGGCTATTGCTATCCTTGGACTGATTCTTTAGAATATAGTAAGGAAGTGTTCTAAGGTCAGTTTGGGGAATCAAGAACAATGTAAATAGGTTTTAGTGTCTAAGTTTCTCATCTTAAATAATGAGAATAGCAGTTCACATTTGCAGGACTGGGCCAAGGATATAATGTATAATATGTATGCGGATGCTAGCACATAATAAACTCTCAATAAACAGTAGCTATAATAATCAGAAATATTTTTCTCAGGTACAATTGTTTGCTTGTTTCTGTAGCCCAGTTTCCTGCTCCACATCATAAAACTCAATGCCATATAAAAATGACTGTAAATTCATATGAGAGGGGAAAGCCTGTAGGAAAACTGCTGAGAGGTGGACTCTCCTACTGTCAGCATTTACAGTCACCCTAATCCATATAGAAAACCCAGATACAAGTACCAAGAATGGGCAGAAAATGGAGTGAGGGAGGCAGACACCAGGGGGCTTGTAGCGCTTCTCCCCACCTGGTGCACTTGCCTGGCTCTAACAGAAACCTTTATGGTGCCTCACACACATCTTCCCTGCCATCGCCGGAAGCTCTACTGTGAGGACAAAAGTGTCCCGTGGTAGCTAGACCATCACTCAGCTGCTGCCATAATTAGTCACCTACAGCAGATTCCAGAATTCTCTGCTCCTGGATTCAGGGGATATGTTGTTAGACTCTTTGAGCCTGGAGGCAATTAGCAGGAGACCAGAAAAAATGAAGATGATCGCAATCAAATTGTAAAAGCTGAAACCAGCCAGAAATGTGAGGTTGAACGTGATATTTTTGAAAGAGAAAAATATATAATATAATAAGAAACTGTCTCACTTGTCTCCTTTTTCTCAAAAATTATGAATAAGTGTGTAATAAAAAGTATTGGTTTTTACTTCGCCATTCAGTCCTGTTACAGACTGTGTAGCCCCCTTGCACTATTTAAAAAATAACAACAAGTTATCACTGAATTTCTGAATATAAAAATAATAAATATTTAATAAAAAGGGCTAGTAACTGGCTAGTCCTGAAGTTAGATTTTGTGCAAAAATAATAATAATCTTTTCTTGGTTTTGATCTCTTAAATTTTACTTTAATTTTCTCAATGAAATGAAGATAGACAATAAGAGAAGAAAAGAATTATAATTGAAGAAAAAATATTATATTTTATTTTTTGAGTTAAAGTATGTTACTTTCACTTACAATTCCATATGAACCTTCTTCCACACCCAATCCCATTTACATATTTTTTTTCTATAGTAAAAAGAAAGTGATAAATACAACTGAAAGGTGGGCTAATTATCTCACATGGAAGATGGGTGGGAGTACACAAGTAGGCACAACACACAACAGTACACACAGAGAATCCATTATAACGCTGGCTTCTTTTGAAAAAGTACTAGTCACGAAAAGAGTAAATAGCGTAGAGTGGGTTTTGCCCTTCGTGGCTGTGATTAGAGTCCTAACGCTGTGTTGCCTTAAAGCGTGCCAATTTCATTTCTACATTGAAATACGCTTTAGAGGACAGAAAGAAAGCTGATTATTTAATCAAAGGAAGGGGGAAAGCCAAAATAATCCACTGTATCTCATGAAGGGGTGGGAGAGGGGGGAGGAAAACCTTCTGAAAGCATTATACTAAAGACGCTTCTTTATTTTAAGTAACAAATAAAATAGCAAAACATTTTTTCCCATCATAAAAACTGACTTTGATCCCCAGTACAGCCATTGAGTGGAAAATTGAACCACAATATAATTGCTTTCCCTGTGACCGATAAAGTGGTGTAACAAATTTTGTGTTTGAATGATAAAATCAGCAATCGGCCCCTAGCATTTCCCTCTGCCATTCCTCCAAGGACACTTAAGTCCCATCAGGCTTCAGGGCAAGAGAAAGGGTGGAGGAACTAACTGTAAATCTACTCCAAGTTGTTGCTGTATTTCTCTTGCTTGCTTGCTTAAAAAATTTAAAAAAAAAAGCAATAAAAATGTCTGTGTTTGCCTTTAAATGCCTAATATAAATCACTTCCGAACGTGGGGAAAAATCCACCCTTCAATGAAAACTGATTACTGATGTAGAAAAAATCTGAAGCCATACTGAGAAAAATTATTTTACTCAAGAGTAAAATCTTGTTAGAATGGGGAAATTGTCTTAACAGTCCCAGCGACAAATGACACAGCTGTTTGATACAGAGGCAGCAGCCAGAAAGATGCTGCCCATAGGAAGGAAAACAGGCTGCATTTGTGTGCTCATTATGACAGGATTTAACTGCAAAAAGATCCAGCATGTTCAGTGGAGAAGCACGCAGAGCTTGTCCATCACAGCAGCTGACTTTCCCAGACCATTTGGGATAATGGTCTTAAATGGCAGTGACGATGGTAACTCCCCTCAATTTTTTCTTTTTTGGCCTATTCTCTAAAAGAGGGTAAATTCCAAGTTGCAGGCAGAGCTGCTTGATTATGGTATTATTGTACCTGGTATAAGGAAAGATAAGAGGAAAAAAGGAACAAGATCCCACTTAAGTGATGGTAAGTCCAGCAGGTGTTTATATGGGAGCTCATGCTGCACTAAAACATTTGGTTTGCAAACCTGGACCCAGATTTGGTCCTCTGCAGCTACTCACTGAAGTTCATTTAGGAGAGTTTATTTCTTGGGTAGTGCTTCTGTTTTGACCTGGAGATATGGGAACATGCAGAGACTTTGATAATGAGAAATATTTTGAAATAATGTTTAATCACATAAATAATGAAAAATATTTTGAAAGATCAACTTCTTCAAACTTTGCAGAAGCTCTTAGTTCTATTTGGTGAGGAATATCTATCTGCCACTCATATAAGAATACAGTCCCTGAAAGCAGGCAGCCAGCCTCCAAAGCGCTTGGTGCCTGATCTAACAGGGAATCATAAATAGGCAACAATATGAGTAGTTTTGGAAAAATTATTTTATAGTTTTCTGTGCTTTACAAATTTCTTCAATGAGTAAAACTTTTGTTTCATCTCTTACATAATCTTCAGGACTTCTTAAGGTGATTTCTTAACTTTAATGTTGGAAATTTTTAACACGAATAAAAATAGAACAGTATCATGATCCTGATGTGCCAATTACCCACTTCAACAGTTGGAACTCATGTCTGGGCTTGTTTCAGGAACACCCCCACTCCTCAGATTATTTTGAAGGAAAACCAAGACACACTATTGCTTCATATGTAAATATTCCCATATGTATATTTCTAAGAGGCAAGGACTAAAAATATGACCATAGTTTTATTGTCACACATAAAATAATTGACAATAAATAATTTCTTCTTTTCACCAATATTTAGTCATGGTATTATTGAATATATTCTCTGTCCCTTATAGTTTCTGTAAATTTGTAATTGTATAATACAACTCATTAACAGTCTGTTTGCTTGCCATATATTATTGTTGGTTGGTATATCTCTTCACTCTTTTAAAAGTTCCTTTTTAATTTTTTAGAGTTTTCAATAAATTTAATAAATTGTTTTGTGAGTTTATTACCATTTGGAGTTTGTTGAGTGCATGCTCACAATATTGTTGAATATGCCTTGTATTTCCTATAAATCCATGATTAGATCTAGAAGCTTGATCATTTTAGATTGGATTGTTTGGAGGGCAGGAGGAGCAACATGACTTCCTGGGTATATTTCCATCAGGAGATACTTGGTCTATTTTTGTGGGATCAAAATAGCCACTAATGATCATCACTTCTCTAAGTGTTACCAAATTTGATATTTTAAATATATTAAAAATAGAAATATAGCAGTGAATCTCCATTAACTGATTTCCACTAAAAGAGTGACAATGCTAAGAGAAGGCCAAACTGGGGAGGATTCAGGAGAAACTGGTTTAGGGTCAGTCTGGTCTTTGTTCCTCTAATCTGTAAAATGAGAAGATTCTTCTCTAAGGACTGTCTAGAACCTAAAACTGTAAAAGTACTTGTTTTACTGTAAGAGGTACATATGGCACACCTGGCACCCTCTCATATTGGAGAGGACCACTTACCTCTGAAATATGATAAACCATTAGGAAGCAGACTGGGCTTTTACCCAAGTTCTCTTAGTGGACGAGGGGAAACAGCCACATCTACATGGTTATTGTTTAAGTGAGCAGATTGAATTGTGAACTGAATCCAGACTCTGGTGAAATCCAGTATTTAAAATGCGCAATTCAATACTGATACTAAATTAGAATTTTCAAAAAGAATTATTGATAATGATGCAGGTTAGTGGTTAGAGCCCAAACTGTAGCTCATAATAACTCCAGATTTGAATATCCAAACTGTAAGACCTTACAAGCTAAATAGAATTGATGATATCTGCCTCGCTGAATGTTATGACCTGAATGTTTGTGTCCTTGGAAAATGCATGTTAAAATTCTAACCATCAAATTGATACTTTTCAGAGGTGGGGCCTTTGGACAGTGATTAGGCCATGATGATAGAGCCCTCAGGAATAGGATAATGTCCCTATAAAAAAGGTGCAGGAGAGACCCTGCCTCCCTTCTACCATGTGAAGACACAACAAGAAGATGCCATCTATGAGCCAGAAAGCAAGCCTTCATCAGATACCAAATCTTCTTCTTGGTCTCCAGACTGTGAGAAATGAATGTCTGTTGTTTATGAGCCACCCAGTCTAAGCTATTCTGTTATAGAAGTCTGAATGTACTAAGACATGAATATTGCAAAAATTCGATGCAAAAGAATGTGGGTGAAGCAATTACATCAGTGAGTGCCTGGCACTTAGAAAGTACTTCATAAATAGTCATTATTATTGATAATTATAAGCATAGTAGTCTACAACATGATTGCATGAACATTTTGCAATGTAGGTGGTCAACCTTGAGCTTTTCTAACTGAAACTTTGGTGAATATACAATATTGCCTGTCATATTAGAATATTCGTAATTACCCTCCTGTGTGTGAAAAAGAAATCTGTTGTTTTCTATTCTTACTTTAGTTCTGCAATTAGGCTGTCCCAAAGCCTTGCTATCCCCAAACAAAAGGGCGGATGAAAAGCAGTGTAATCCGTGGGAAAGCATGTGTCATCTGCCTTTTGTTAGGTGTCCAGGCTTTCACCCTTGTCGCCTCCAGACTATACAGTAGACAGAATGATTCTTTAAAACATATCAGATTATGTTGACTCTCTGTTCAAATCCTCTACTGGCCCCCTGTAGTGGTCCCTCCAAAAACATGTCCATATACTGATGCCTGGAACATGTGACTGTGACCTCATTTGGAAAACAGATCTTCATGGATGTAATTAAGGACTACATGATGAGATCACTGTGGGTTTAGAGTGAACTCTGAATCTAATGACAGATGTTCTTAGAAAAGCAAAGAAAGATTTGGAAGATGCAGAAAAGAAGGTGATGTAAAGACAAAGGCAGAGATCTGAGTGATGGAATGCATCTGCTGGTTTCTCTGAACATCGTAGAAAGTGGCTTTTTGGCTCATAGTATCCCTAGTCCCATTTCCTTCCTTTCACAACATTGTCAAACACCAACTGCAAACCCTCTCTACTGGCCTTTCCCCAGAGACTCACTCACACCCCCCTGAGGCAGGTATGCCAAGGAATACCAAGGATTGCCAGCAGCCCCCGGAGGCTTAGAGAGAAGCATGGAACAGATTTGCCCTCACAGCCTCCAGAGGAAACCAACCCTGCTGACAACTTCAGTGAAGATTTCTGGCCTCCAGAACTGTGAGGGAATATATTTCTGTCATTTCAAGCCACTGGCTTGTGATAATTTGTTACAACAACCATAGGAAACTAATATGTACCTACACAGTTCTTTCCACAAGGATCCACGTGGTCTGGCTCAGTCCGTCTGTTGGCCCCTGTTTCTCTCTGGCTCTGCACCAGTCACTCTGACCTTGCTGTTATTTGGCCCTGCTGGATTTGTTGCCATCTCAAGCCTCTGAACTTCCCCTCTAGAATGCACTGCACCCAGATCTTCACCTGACTGGCTTCCTCTTTTCATTCAGATCCCTGTTAAATACTAGGCCTCAGGGAGATCCTCCCTCATCATCCTCCTTAAAACAGCCACTTTATTTCCTTATACCATCACTCGCTATTACTTGCACTGCTTTAGTTTTCTTAATAGTGCTTACAACCTCCTGTCAATATACCAGCATTTCCTCATTTCTTAGTTTATCTCATCCCATTAGAATTTTAGACTCCATGGAAACAGGAAGTTTTTCTCTTGTTCGGCACTCCATCTTCAACACATAGAGTAATGTTGGAGCCATAGTAGGCATGTAATTAATATCTGTTGAATAAATTATTTAACCTGAAATCTAGAAAAATAGGTAATGATTGACATGGGCATAATTTCATCTTGTAGGAAATGCATCTGTGGGCTGTATCTCAAGGCTCACATTGTCAAAGATCTCAGAACTACATTGAAATAATTGTCATTGGAAAATAACCTGATTCTCTAAAACTGGGTTTGGGAAACCAGTTTTCAAAAGGAAAATCTGACAAGTTTGCATGCAGGACTAGAGTGGTGTGGAAAGTCTCCTTGCAAAGAATGCCTTGATATTTTTCCATCAGGTTCCCTCCTGGGCAGTCTCACAGAACACTGGGTAGCTGTGGTATACCTGCCTCACATGTATCTGAGGGATCCTCTGAGGAAAGATGAGTAGAGAAGGTTTGCAGTTGATGTTTGACAACATGGTAGAAGGAAAGAGATGGGACTAGGGATGCTATGAGCCACAAAGTCACTTTCTGTGGTATCCAAAGAACCATGCAGATGCTTTGACAGTTTAGTCACCTCTGATTTAAGTTTACAAAGGATATAGTGCTTTGAGAGTCACCTTACAGACCGACCACTCAATGCTTGGAGTATTGGAGAACAATATTGCACAGTTTGAGTTGCTAAACCCCCACTAAGGTTTTAGCCACCAAGAAAAGACAATGGAAGTATTTAGAAATATAGTTAACTTTAAAGATCCTGACAACTGCTATTAGAAACCGCATTATCTTTTAAGTAATTAAGAACTTGAGCCAAGAAACTGGAGGCAAAGTTAAGATAAATGGCAGTGCACCCAGCTGGGCAAGGTGCCTGGTGGGGGACCACAGGGAACAGGCAGAGCTGTGGTTAGTGCTATTTAACATTTTTATTTATAGTCCTGTTGAGGGAACTACAAACACATGTTATACACATGCAGATGCTACTGAATTCAGAGTCATTATAAACCAAAGGGAGGACAGAGAAATGAGAGCAATGGGCAGGCAAAGAGAAAATGAAGGTCCCACTTGGAAGATCTACAAGAGGAAACAGACGAAACACTGGAAGCAGTAGTGCTGAAAAGAAAGTCCAAGAAGTAATTCAAGAATGAAGGATTTACATTTCATGTCAAGTTCTAAAAAGGCTAATATGGGCTACCAGGAGCTCTAAAATCCCCATGTCACATAGAATATGAGTCTTAAAATGCAAGACAGTGGAGAGAAATGGAAAACTTTCTGAATTTGTCTCCAGCCCACGGGTGAGGGTAAGAGGAGGCCAGCTGGCTTTTTCCAGGTTTCTCACCCTATTAGGATCCTCAAAAGACACAAACTTGTAGGATTCTTTGATGTCAGGTTAGCCCAATTCCAAAGGGTTTGACAAAGTCACATTTATCAAATTGTCCCTTTGATCAACTCAATTGCCCCAATTCAGAGTTGTCTAACATGGTTTTTATGGAGGCGAAAAGAAACAGACCCTTTTATTATTATTATAACAGAAGCATGGAACTTTCTACCTCACAATTGAATTTTTAAAAAACTAAGTTTGGTACTTAACAAACAGAAGAAAAAGAGGGACAGGAGAAATAATAAAATAAAAGAAAGAAGGGGTGCAAAGGAGTACAAGTGTATGAGCCCCAGATCACAATTTCAGGATAGTGATGAGAAGATTCGAGGGGTTTTTTCATGTCTAGTGAGGGTATTCCAATCTCAATTAATGAGAGTTTCTCAGCTTTAGCACTGCTAACATTTTCAGGCATATAATTGGGGTGTGCATGCCCTGTGCGTTGTAGAATGTTTAGCAGCATCCCCAGCTTCTACCCAGGGGATGCCAGTAGCATATCTTACCCCCGGTCATGGCAACCCAAAATATCTTCAGACATTGCTAAATGTCCCTTGGGGGCAACCACCCTGTACCTCTCCAATTCAGAACCACTGAACTAGATGGTGGATTCAGGAGGAGAAACATCCTCCAAATTGGGAAATATTTTTATGGATTTCTAACAGAAAGATCATACCTTTTCTCTACATCTCTATGTAGACTCTATACAGACTTGGGTTGCATAGCCTTTGAAGTTTCAGAAAGGATATAAAGATATTTGGCTAAGTCACTGAGTTTGAGATGTTCCTTTCATTTTATCCCAGACAGGCACTGAAATCTGGGAAACTCAATTGCCATACAAGGTTTCAGGATCCACTTACAGCTTTAAGGCTTCTAAACTTCTGGCCCTGGGTTGACCCATATTAGGGGGTTAACATATAAGAGGAGGCACATGATGACTTCCATTGATCCATCCTTCTCAGGGCAGAATGTTTCTCTGTCCCCTGAGACTTGCTTCTGCTGAGCCCATGCCTGATTTTGAAAAGTAGGGTGGCTGGGTTGTAGCCTGACCAGCTTTATGTAAAACCAGCAAATCCCTAAAGCAGGGAACATGTCACCATTAGTGAGCTCCCATGGTCTAAGTTCGGAAGCTCCTGACCTGTGCTGTTAGAAAACATGATCAGATGGAATCAGAATCACTGCAGGTACTAACTTTATAAAGCAGGCTTACAAAAGCACATTGGAGGGTTTTATATATTGATTAAGCAGAATAGTATTAATATGATTTTTGCCTCTAGTCCACATCTTTCTTCTGAATATTTCCACCTAGAATTGAGAAAGTTTCTCTGATTCCAGCTGAATACTAATGCCATAAATTTCGTGATGACCATTTGACCTATGTCTTTTCTTTCTTTCTGTCTTCTACACCTCCCCTCTTCCCCCTGTTCCTCCAGAGAAAACAGCTTTCCAGGTTTCACTGTGGGGCCCACGTGTCTCCTCGGCTCACCATTGAGGCAGTGACTGATGGTTTGCAGTGCTGCCTCCCTTGACCTCAACAACATCAGAAACTGCTCTCAAATCTCAGTCATCTCTGACAGCCTTTGAGCAGAGAAATGAGACAGTCTCCCTGACACAAAGGCTTCTGGCCTGGGGTAAAAAATTCCTTTTGGAAAAAAAAATTCGAACACTCTACAGACCACACTGCTTTCCATTTATCTTGCAGTCTGGCCCATCCATCCCCAACTCCATATTAGCTTTCAGACATTATAGACTTTTTCTATTTCTTGGAGGCTTGCCACAGTAGCTGAGATATTTTTACATAGTAATAGGTTTATTCCTGGCATTGCTTTCAGAGCCAAGAAGAAAGCTGGTCAGTTTATGTAATAGCAGTTGGTTAATTTTAACTTTTGATTAGCAAAACAAGGGTTAATCTTATTTCTCAGTATAACAACTAGTAGTTAATCCAAATTATATGAAGAAAATGGAATGACGGAACTGAGAATTAATACAAAGAACAACCAGTCTCATTCAATCAGAATGACGTTCTAGAATCCTTTGAGTGAGGATAGAATATGTAAATAGAGGCAATGTATGTGATCTGAAAATTAAAGCAAATGAAAAAGAAGTAAATGTTGATTCTAATTTTTTCTCAAAGTGGTAGTAAACTGTCTTGATATATTTAGGCTCCATTTTCTTAACCTCAGAATGGAATAAAATACCTGTTTCCTCCAGTATTCAGCCTCAGCACATTCATGTTAAGAATGCCAAGTCTTTCAGATCATAAGAAAAAAGGATACGTAAACATAATTTATTTTCCTTTGGGTTCTTCCTCAGTCAGCCAGGCTTATATAATACTATGCAGTGGCATAGGTGGCTAGCTGCCCTCTACAGCAAATAAAACTATAGGTGTAGAGTTGTTTCCAGGAAGCAGTTGCCCCGCAAGGGTATCGCTTGTGCCTAGGTGGGATCATGTGACTAATTTCTGATTAATAGAAGGTTAGTGGCAGTGATGAACACCATTTTAAGGCTTGACACATAAAAACTTTCTGGCAGGGTTGTCAAATGTGGCAAATATAAAACGTGGGATGTCCAGTTAACTTACATTTCAGGTAATTAAATACCACACAAATCTACTATAAATTATTCATTGTTTATTTGAAAATCAAATTTAAGTGGGCACCCTGTATTTCATCTGGAAACTCTACTTCCTATGCAAGAACCTCTCTCCCCTCTCCTGATGTCTGTTCCCAGGGAGATTTTGGAAGCCTTGTTGAATTTGAAGAGGCTCCATCTGTCTGGGCCCCTGACTGGTTGTGTGGAGCACAGCCCAGCTCCTGCCACAGATTAGATTTTATGCAAGCAAGAAATCCACTCACATTGTGTTAAGTCACAAAGATTTCAGCATCATCTCTTTTAGCATATGTTAACCAATAAGCATGCCACTCTCAAACAGAGAAACTTTCTTTTCATGTTACTGACTTATGGGTGGATCTCAGAGTAAAGTTCAAAGGGACTGAGAGGCCATCTTGTCTAAGCCAAGATTTTTATAAGAAAGGAAACTGAGTTCTAGACACAGGAAATGACATGGCCACAGTCTATTCATTGTGACAGAGCCAGGATTGGAGCCCCCTTTTCTGTCTCTCCATTTGATCTTATTCTTACCTGACTACAATGACTTTCTTGTGTATGATCTGTTTACCACTAAATAACAGACATGCACCAAGCCCACAATTATTAGTGATAGTATAAATTTTCAGATGGTTCTCTGTTCCTCATATGGCTTGTTATTTATGTGGGAAGAAGGGTGTCTATGATGGCAATTAACCATGACACATGTTATAGTTTTTAAAAATGGCCAATGGAGACAATATCTAGAGCAAATGTTGCTAGTATTCAGAAGACAACAGCATTTTGGAGAGGAATGCTTGATGGAGATTATTGAACTAGAATGATGCCTTACAAGAAGCACAACATTTAGACCAGTGGAGAGGTCTGGTTACAGAGGGCATTCCAGGCATAGGGAATGGAGAAAGTGAATAGCTTAGGAGGAGATATTCACAAAATGAGACATGAGCAATTAATGTCCCAGTGTTTTGTCCCTTAGATGGCAAGTGGCCAAGTAAGGCTATACAAATGAATATGATCTCCTTGGAATCACTGGGACAGACATTTGCACTGAAAAACTAGCAGGTTTTTGCACTCTCAGGCTCAAAACATCTTGGCTAAAAACCCTTTAATAAATCATTTGCTAATGATTTATTAGCATGTGTGCTATAGTCCCAGCTACTTCAGAGTCTGAGGCAGGAGGATTATTTGAGCCTAGGAGTCTGAGTCTGTAGTGTGCCATAATTGCACCTATAAATAGCCACTGCATTCCAGCCTGTGCAACATAGTGAGTCTGAAAATGTATCCATGCCAAATCTCATGTTGAATTGTAATCCCCAGTGTTGGAGGTGGAGCTTGTGAGAGGTGTTTGGGTCATGGGGGTGGATCACTTATGGCTTGGTGCTGTCCTAGAGATAGTAGTGAGTTCTTGCAAGATCTGGTTGTTTAAGTGTGTGGCACCTTCCTACCACACTCTTTCTGTTGCTTCTGCTCCAGCCATGTGATGTGCCTGCTCCCATTCGTCTTCTGCTGTGAATAAAAGTTCCCCAAAGCCTTCCCAGAAGCTGAGCAGATGCTGGTGCCATGCTTGTACAGCCTGCCAAACCATGAGCCAATTAAACCTCTTTTCTTTATAAATTATCAAGTCTCAGTTATTTCTTCATAGGAATGTAAGAACAGCCTAATACAGTCTCCATCTCTTAAAAAAAAGTAGAGAGAGAGAGACAGAAGGAAAGAAAGGGAAGAAAGAAAAAAGAAGAAAGAAAGAAAGAAAAATGGAAACAAAAAAGAAAGAAGAAAGAGGAAAGAAGAAAGGAAGGAAAGAAGGAGGGAGGGAAGAAGGGAGGGAGGGAAGGAGGGAGGAAGGAAAGAAGGGAGGGAGGGAGGGAGGAAGGAAGAGAGGAATGAAGGAAGGAAGGGAGGAAAGAAGAGAGGAAGAAAGGAAGGAAGGAAGGAAGGGAGGAAGGGAGGGAAGGAAGGATGGAAAGGGAAAGGGAAGCAGAAAGGGAAGGAAGGAAGGAATGAAGGAAGCAAGGAAGGAAGGAGGGAAGGGAGGGGGGAAGGGAAGGGGGGAAGGGAGGAAGGGAGGGAAGGAAGGAGGGAAAAAGGAAAAGAAAGAAGAAAGGGAAGGAAGGAAGGTAGGAAGGAAAGAAAGGAAAGGAAGTCGTTAGCATGAAGGTTCCTCTGGACTTTGGGGATGCATCTTAGTGATGATACATTATCATAGGGTTTCCTGTTCTTCTTTAACTTGCAGAGAACACATACAACTCAGTATTTTCTGTGAGGGTCAGGCAAATCAGCACCTATTGTGATATGGATTCTCCCACTTGTTAATGGGAAGCTAACAAACCATGAATGTCAGTGGGCTGAAAAAGTAAAGGGAATCGAGGGTGCTATTTTTTTTTCCCTTTTCAGGTTATGAGAATGTATTGATGTTTGTTGCTGAACTGCAATAGGGACAATCAGATTCCAGACTCTAAGCACTTCAGTAATAATATTGGCTTATATGGGACCAAGGCTTACCCTGACCTCATGACCAATTAACATGGTTAGTTTGTACTATGGTTCTCTGTTCCTGAGGTAGAATAGGGATTCCATGCTTTAAAAAAATAATAAAATGAGATGGGTTATTGTTGAATTTTGTTCAAAAAGAAAGGACACTCATAGAGAGAAGTTTGGATTTGGGGTTAAACACTAGCCCGAACTTGAACTTGGCAAGGTAATATGTGAAAGCTTTTGCCAATCTAGATGTGGTTGTCAAAGCAGTCACAGGCCCTCTTAGATTCAAGGGCGGGAGACCTGAGCTTCATCTCTTGTAGTGATGCTGAAAACTTCCACCATTTTTTCAAATGGGGATGGTAATAATAGTACCTCTCTCATCCCTCATGTTATGTTTTCAGGCTTACATGAGCTAATGTTCAAAAAGTGCCAAGAATGGAATATGGTACACAATATGGCATTCAAGAAAGGGCAGCTCTTATTATTCCACGTACTAGGCTAAATGCTGAGGCTTCATAGATGAAGGAGACTCGTCTGTGTAAAGTGAGAACCTCACAGTGAGGTGGTCATGAGCTTATTGTGGTCCTCTGTGTGCAACCTCACCCTCCCCTAAAAGTCTAGTAGTGAAATATTACCTAGTGCCATTGCTGAGCTTACTTCAGCCTCAAATGGTCCTTTGAGGTGAGCAAGTTTGAACATTAGTCTTATCCTATTTAACCAAAGAGAAAATTAAGGCTCAGAGAGGTTAAAGGAGTTGCCTAAGGTCACAGAGAGTCAGTGGTGAAAGGCAGGGCTGGAGGCAATTTAACAGGCCCCCAATCTTTGGTTTCTGTGAGCTCCCCAATGGAAACTGCTCTCTTCCATGTGCCCTTTCCTGTGAGGAGAGGTGCTTAACTACCACCACAAGGGGCACTCAGGCTGGAGGCACAGGAGCCCAAGGGCTTTATCTTGCTCTTTGGCCTAATGAAACTGTTGTCACACTTCCTCCCTCTCTGCCCTGCAGGAAAACACTACAATACTGGGGGACCTCATTAAAAGAGACACTTAGCAAGATGCAAAGTGCAGAGGATAGAAGAGGGAACTGCTCCTCATACCCACAACCCTTTCTGTGGTTACTTCCCTCCAGCAGTTCCCTTGTTTACTCTCCATGCAACTCCTTCCCATCCTCCCCACTTCCACTTTCACTAAATCTAAATCTCCCATTAGCTCCACCACTGACTTCTGAAGGGGCACAGCAATAAATTGAGTTTCCAATTTAAACTGAAGCTCAGCAAGTGGAGAACAAATTTCACAAGGGCTGCTGTCTCTGCTCCTGAAACGGTAGCGATTGTTCCCAACAATGCAGAAGAGAGGCGCCTGCTACCCTGATGCCTTGTGTTTTCTTCCTAGTGGAGTCAGATTTGCATTCTCTTCTAATCCAGTCTGACTGCCAGGGCTAGGCCCTGAGGGCTTGCATTCGGCCTGGGTTCTGTATGGTTTGTGCCTGGGAGAGTTGCTGGTATAAAACATGCAGGGGCCTGGGAGGCTTGACTTTAATCCCCAGCTGTGCCTTGGTATTTCTTTCTCATTAAGGGCGTCAGGGTTATCGAAGCTGGGAGAATGGTTACAGATAAGTTCTGCAATTCATTTTCCCCCATCCTTGTACAACCCTTGAATGTCTTTGTTATTTATTTTTTTCTCCTGAGAGCAAACTGATTATTGTGGCAATCATCACCCACCACCTGGAATTTAGCATCCCAGATGAACTAGGACAAGGCCCTAGAATAGGACCGTTACTAGTAACAATGGACACAGATTGTGTTTATATTTTTAAAAGCTTCACTGGTGGGTGTATCAAGTGTTGATGACTGGTGTGCTAGTTGATTCTTTTGCACAAGAACCTTGAGAATTATTGATGAGGACCTACAAAATTAAAATACCCTTATTACAGATAATAATAGAACTAGAAGGCACTCCAAAAGGAGATCTTTTGGGGGGAAGAAGTGCTCCTTCATATTAACCTAGCAAATGTAGGTAATGCATCACTTCTGAGACTTAAGCTCCTATACTCCAATGAATTATCAGATTGATTGGTGAAATCTTTGGTGAGCACCAGTTGTTCATAATCCACTGAGCTGTGTGCTAGGATTCAAAGGTGATTAAGACATCATATTCATGTTTAGGGACAGCTGTTCTCAACCAGGAAAGGTCTTTTATTTACCTTCCACCCCAAGAAACATTTGTCAATGTGCAGAGACATTTTTCGTTGTTACAACTTGGTGGTGGTGTGGTGGGGTGCTACTGGCATCCAGTGGGTAGAGACCTGGGCAGCTGCTAAACATCCTGCAATGCACAGGACCATCACATAACAAAGAATCATTCAACCCCAATGTCGACAGTGCCACAGTCATGAAACCATTCTTAGGAAGCTGGGAATCTTGTTGGGTGACAAGCATCTAGACAATTATAATAAATACATATTAATAAGAGCTAACATGGAGATAGGTACAGGGCTTAATTTAAGCAATCAAAACCAGAAAGACATGGAACTAGGGCTGAGGCTTTCTCTTTCGCCAGCCACCAACCACTCCCTTCTGTTCAAGGCCAACAATTTTCCTTCTGTTGAGGGGAGGAGGTCGTTTAAAAAACTATATTTCCCTGTTGGAGATACCTGACAATTGTGTTCACTAATAAAACTCTATATAAGTCTGAACAAAAAAGCTGGAAAATGAGAGGAAGTTGGGGTGCTTTCCCAATATGTGGGTAGAGTTCTGGGTTATTTGGAGAACCAGGGATCCCTTAACCATTTCAATCTTCCTTCCTAGTTTTTCTTCTCTGATCTTCAAAAAGAACCACAGTGATTGGATTCATTCAGCTCTTGGGCTCCGAACATTATTGGAAAAAGCACAAGTTTCAAAGCTCTTACTTTTGTCACTTACATACTGAGTGGCCTTCAGAAATTATTCCACTCTTTAGGTCTCAGTTTTATCACATGCTAAATTAAGTGAATAGATGATTGTCTAGTTCTCTTATGACTTATTGGGCAAATGAGCAGCTTTTTCCTTTTTCAGCTCCTAATGCCCACTAGATCTTAGATCTCTTCTTTAAAAACTCAAGAGTTAAAAAAAAAACATAGTGTGACTCCTATTCCACCATTCTGTCTCTCCAGTGGGATGAAAAGGAGACTCTTGCAAGAGACTAATTGTAAGTGTACACTAGCTCCTGAAAGGAGAAGAAACTGCTTTTTCTTGCAGGCTACACTTGATCATTAAGGTATCTGGCAGGGTGACGAACGATGGCAAGAAAAGAACAGAATGAGTGTCTGAGAGAATATATCCCTTCAGTAAAGGGATATATTCCTTGTCCTCTACCCTAAGGACAAAATGATTTTGGAAAGGAACTTTTTTCCTTTTAGCTATTTCACTTAACCCCAAAATATATTTCTAAGTGTGAAAGAATAATAAGGCATAGGACATAAGTCAAAATATTGACAATGATCAATAATAGAACATGTATTCAGAGTTATTGGTTTTCTTATTGAGGTATATATGCCCTTTCCCTACTTTCAGAATTCAGTTGCACAAAAAGTCTAAATGTTATCACACGTTTCAGCAGTTAAATAGTCTGTCATAATATTTTGCATCATTCATTTATTGCTCCAACTAGACTACGAAGTCTTTAAGGTCAGGGGCTGACTCTCAAACTTCCTTTATAAATTCCACAGGATGCACACCAGTGCTAGGCACATAGAAAACATCATTCAGTAAACAGCCAAGTGGCTGCAACTCTATTTCAATAAATACATTTCCTGCTTAATAAAATGTCTTTACCTTTATTTTATGGGACTATGTATTTTTGAACACCAATTGATATTACAAAATATTGGACCAGTGTCATTTGGATTTGTATCCTTTGGATATATTGAAATAGTACTTAGATTTTAGGGGTCTGGATCAGGGTTTCTCAACTTTGGCACTGTTGTCATGTTGGTATAATTTGGGACATTTGCACTGAGTCTGTTGTGGGGTTCTGCTTTATGCATTATAAGATATTTAACAGAATCTCTGGTCTTTATCTACTAGATGCCAATAGCACCCCTTCCAATTACAATAAACAAAAATATCTCTGGATATTGCCAAATATCCCCTAAGGGACAAAATTTCCCCCCAAACGGAAGTGCTCACCTAGACGAAAACACAAGAAGACTACCCATAAAACATGTATCATTTGGTGATCACCTAGTGATTCCTGAAAGATTCATTACCCAATGACATTTCATGTACTTCTTCAAAACACATCAAATTTACTTACTTACATTCATTTATTTTCCACTTACTGAACATCTGCTGTTTTCCAGACAATGTGGAAAAATCTATGATGAATAAAATATATATAATTCCAGATGCAAAGTATGTACAATCTAGCAGTGAAGATAAGACATAAGTCAAATGTAAGCTAATAGACAACCATTCCTGCTCTAAAACAGAGCTACTCCAAAATCCAGTTTCCATACTACTGGAAGTTTATAAACTTTTTGTTACTGATTCATGAGACTAGAAGAATATAAATCAAACACATCACTGAGCACACATTTAGATCAGCTGATTTTTTTTCTCTTTTTATAACAACATTTTACCAGTGAGGTAAGCACCACCTTGATTTACATTCTGGTGCATATTTTTTAGTTCATTGTAGACTAGAAACAGAGTTTATGGAACAGCTCTTTCATAAAACTACTCAGAACAACTTACAAGGAAAAGTACTGTACTTCACATAGGGAAGGTGTGAGGACCAGTTTGAAGGAACAATTGGGGAATGACCAGTTTGAAGAAATAATTGGGGAATTAATAAGGGAGATATGGGGACCAGTTTGAAGACACAATTAGAGTTGAGCAAGCAATTTATCTAAGTTTTGGAAGATGGTAGGTATTTTTGTCAGAGTAAGCTAGTTACTAGAATACTCTCTTGATCTTGGTGGCTTAACATAGTAAAGTGTTAATTCTTGTTAAGTTGCCAGTCGTCATATGTCAATAGAGAGGTTCTGCTCTTGCATTCATCTGAGAAGCAGACTTCCCTTCCATCTAGTGGCTCAATATCTTGTATGGTCTTAGGAATCCTCCACTGAATTTTGTTGGATGATAAGAAAAGAGAAAGTGCAGAGAGAAACAACCAACCCAAAAAACCTCATATATAATTTTTGATCACATATTTACCATATATTTTACTTCTGCTCACATTTCATTGTAAGACTGAGTTATACACCACCACCCTCATACACAGGTCCTGGACATGTAGTCTCAAAGTATGTCAAGAAAGTATACAAGAACATGGAAATTGTTGAGCACTAGTTGTATCCATCACAGAAACTGCTAAGTAGGCATTTTAGGAGACAGAATAATGAAAGTGAAAAAATTGGCAGGAGCATTCAGGGCACAAAAGGGGAAGAATCATTAGTTAACTGATGTATAGAGTGTATGTGGAGGGAAACTGTAGTATATGTGGCTAAAAAGTGTCTTGCATAGAGTGCAATGATATTTTCAGTGTAATGGACAAGTGTTAGGAACCATTGCTCTTTTAAAGTCTTCCCAAAACTTGAGTTAGTAAATAACATTTTTGATCATAAAATAGTATGCTTAGAGTAGAAATTTTAGATATTATGGAAACCAGAAAGACTAAATTTCATACGCCGTGCATTTTTATTGTCCAGAGGATAAACACTATCAATTTTTTGGTGTTACCTTTCAATTCTCTTTGTTAGTGTTGTACATACACAAACCCTCATATATCATTTTTAGAAGAGCCAAATTGGACTGATAGTTTCAGTATTGTTTGGCATTCTGCTTTTTTTTTTATGTATTTGTAGTATGAGCAAGAACAAGGACTGTGTTCAAACTCTCTGGTTTGTAGGACTCTTTTACCACTTACCACTTGAGTAATCCTGGGAAAGTTACTTTGCCTTTATGCTTTTGTTTATTCATCTGGCAATTATTGTAAGAATGAAATTAGAAAATGCACATAAAGGATTTAAGGAGACATTGATGGTAGGGATGTTGGTTTGTGAGTGTTACAACTACCTCCTATCAAAGCACCACGTGGTTTATTTTACTTCCTGGGTATGATCCAATAATGCAATTCAGGAAAGTTGCAAATTCCTCTTGGCAATTCGTATTAGAACTGCCAAAACCTTAAACCAGGTGTTACACATAAATCCTTGTAAATTACTCAGAAATCAGACTATCTCTTTCAGAGAAATGAGAGGGATCTAGTAACAGTGAATTTCACCCATGTTATCTTCAAATAAAAAAACTGGACCACACACCTAAAACCATAATAATAAGAATATATCTCTATGAAACCTAAATAGTCATTTTGAAAGAGAATCATTTAGTCTGTTTAAAAATTGTTTGGAGTACCTTTTACTGACTTTAAAAAAAAAAAGCATACTGCATTTTCTGAAAAACCAGCTGCTTGACATCATAGAATTACAACATATCCCAAGGATCACTAATTTTTAATTATGAAAAGAGAATATATAAAATGTACTATTTCTAGTGCCATGAGTTATTTATTTTTATTATTACTCATTAATTGTAGTTTATTTTCTTTTTTTTCTTTTTTTTTGTTTTTACTGTTAGGCTTAAGGCATAGTTTTCTTTAAAGAAGAAAAAAAGTGAAAAGAAGAGAAAATGAAATGTAGAATCAGGGATTGGCAGGTGTGGAGAAGAGGGAAAGGCGGAAGAAAGAAAAGAAGGAATAAAGTGAAGGGGACGGGGGGGGAAATGTAGCATTCCTGCTTTACCGTGACCTTTGAATTAGGAATGGAGTGATTTTGTATCTACACTCTTCCTTTCCTAATTCCTCTGCGACAGGCTCCTCCATGTCACAGTTGCCATCCAAAGGCGCATTTCTCATTGAAAAGAGCATTCGGCATTCAGTAGTAATGAGAGTGGACAGAGCAATGACACGAGTTATCTACCTTCACTGCAGGAGTTCTCAGGAGAAGTCATTTATCTTTTCTCAAATGGTCATAAATAACACTATGCTCCAGGTGTTTAAAGACCCTGAAACAATTACCTCTTATTCTCTTCTAACCCCAAATCATAGAAAATTATCAACTTGAAATGACTTTTAGCTTGGAGTATCTATTTTTATCTACACCATTTTTAATTAATGATAGTGTTGTAGGAAAAGTAGCTGTGAAGTTATGGGCAGAAAAATAAAAACTAGTACTTGCTTTCTTAAAGGAAGGGGAATTAGTGGAGAAGATATGAATTAAGTGGGACTGATTAAGTTGGAACATTCTATTCAAGATTTTGCAAGCTCTATTAAGGCCATTTCAAAATAGCCGAGTGAATTCCTCTTGTTTTCTGAGTACAATCACATAGACTGTACAAGTTAATTTTCCCAATAGATTACTTATAGCAATTACCTAATCATGCTAAAAAATAAAAACGAAAATATCTCAGTAAATGGCATCACTATATCAACCAAATCACCCCAATCAGAAGCATAGAAACTACACCTGATATATCCCTCTCCTTCACATAATCTAGTCCATTCCTCCAGCAGCATTTTGTATCTGTACACCATATCAGACACTGTTCAAGCTACTGCCATCTCTGGCCTATTGTACTGCTACAACCTTCTTACTAGTCTTTGTAACCTCCAATTGAGGGCTGCCAGCACGCTGACACCTCTCAAACACACGAGACAGCAACCTGTGTCTAGCTCAGGGTTTGTGAATGCACCAATCGACACTCTGTATCTAGCTACTCTGATGGGGACTTGGAGAACCTTTGTGTCGACACTCTGTATCTAGCTACTCTGGTGGGGACTTGGAGAACCTTTATGCCTAGCTAGGGGATTGTAAATACACCAATCGGCACTCTGTATCTAGCTCAAGGTTTGTAAACACACCAATCAGCACCCTGTGTCTAGCTCAGGGTTTGTGAATGCGCCAATCGACACTCTGTATCTAGCTACTCTGGTGGGGACTTGGAGAACCTTTGTGTCCACACTCTGTATCTAGCTAATCTAGTGGGGACTTGGAGAACTTTTGTGTCTAGCTCAGGGATTGTAAACGCACCAATTAGCGCCCTGTCAAAACAGACCACTCGGCTCTCTGTAAAATGGGCCAATCAGCAGGATGTGGGTGGGGCCAAATAAGAGAATAAAAGCAGGCTGCCGGAGCCAGCAGTGGCAACCCGCTTGGGTCCCCTGCCACACTGTGGGAGCTTTGTTCTTTCACTGCAATAAATCTAGCTGCTGCTCACTCTTTGGGTCCACACTGCCTTTATGAGCCGTAACACTCACCACGAAGATCTGCAGCTTCACTCCTGAGCCAGCAAGACCATGAACCCACCAGAAGGAAGAAACTCCGAACACATCCAAACATCAGAATGAACGAACTCCGGACACGCCACCTTTAAGAACTGTAACACTCTCCGCGAGGGTCTGTGGCTTCATTCTTGAAGTCAGTGAGACCAAGAACATACCAATTCCGAAGACACAATCAATTTTCTTTATTGCAGCCAGAATGATCTTTTGAAAACATTAAACTGAATCTTACTTTTCAGTATATATTTAAAGTTACTTGTGCTTGAAACAACTTTCCACTGTTTTTTAAGATTAAGACCTAAATCTAAAATAACTACAAAATCTTGTCTGATCAAACTCTAGCTCCCTCTTTAACTCCGTTTATGTCACTGTTCATGTTATCTGCTAAATTCTCAGGGAAGTTATTTCTCTACACTGTTAATTTTATTTATGGCACTTATCTCACATAGTAATTGTGTATATATTATGTATTGATCACTGCATTTTTTCCAGTTTTTGACAATTGTAAATAATGCTGCTGTCCACCTTTGTGTACAGGTTTTTGTGTGAACATGAACTCATTTCTCTAGAGTAAATACTCAGGAGTATGATTGCAGGATCCCATGATGAGTATATATTAAATTTTATAAGAAACTACCAATCTATTTTCCAGAGTGGTTGTACCATTCTGTATTCCTACCAGAAATGTGTGAGAGATCCAGTTGCTTGCCATTCTCATCAGCACTTGATTCAATACATCTTATTTTAGCCATTCCAATAGGTTTGCCACTACTTGATTTATACAGAAAACCAGACCGAAGTGTCCAAAAACGTGTTCAAAGTCATATAATTGATTCACCAAAGAGTCTAGGCTCCACTCACTTTCCATTATTGAATGATTAATGGCATGCTCACTAACTTTCGAAGGGTAAATAAACTAGTTGACAGAGTTTAATTAATTTATTTAATGGAGAATTAATGAATCAACTTCTATTTATAGTTTAGCACGGAAGGGGAATTATTAATTATTTCAGCTTTCATACTTTGATTATGGGCCAGTGTATTAACATTAACTTAATCTGAGTTCTTGAGATCAAATGCAAGATACATTACTTTCGAACAATGATGTAAAATTTAAATTTACTGCACTCTACTAAGTAAGGTAATGAGAAAGTGTTGCCTGAAAGTCAGAAGGCTGGGTTCCAGTTTTTCAGTTAGTTGTATGATACTAGTTTTTGAGCATTTTTCTGACCATGAGTTTTTTCATCTGCAAATTAAGGAAATAATGGCCAGTGATCTTGGAGCTCCTTTCCAGCTCACTTGCATATACTTTGATTTTGGTGACAGGCACTTGTGACTCATGAAAGAAAAAAAAAAGTTTAAAAAATGGTTTTACATTCACTAATAATGAAGATAAGGCTTTAATTAATTATATTTAATTTTTTTTCATTCTATTGATAGGGTCTTAAGTTCTTTTGATTGAATCATATGTATTAGTTATTTGATTGCATAACATA